>NW_019241557.1:71373-102936 GCF_002742605.1 Olea europaea var. sylvestris | reverse complement strand
AATGATCGATTCATTTGATAGATACACATTGTCACCAACTAAGAAATCCTCTCATGAAACTACATGCTTCTCATTAGCTTTATTTAAAGCTTTATCACTTCCAAACAACAATGTTGGAGGATTTCTAACAAACCGTTACACTAGTCAATCATATTTACTAGTAGATTTCATACATGGGTATTCAATATCATCATTAAAGCATTGCAATGCATTCAAACTTTATGAATATTCTCAAATATTCCAATTGTTCTTGTATATCCAAACAACCGTCATAATCGGCTTTCATCCCATTTCATCCACTTTAGACTAGTGTATATCATCGCATCACATTATCCTTTCAATATCGCAGGATATCTTGTAAAATGTAATCCACAGGCCATAGTATATTTCAAATACCTAAGGACCCCTGTCAATGCCACCCAATAATTATGGCCTGGATTACTCGTGAATCTTCAAGTTTATTCACATCAAAAGCATTATCTAATCGAGCACATTTCGTAATATACATTAGATTGCTAATTACTTGTGAATATCTCAGTTGTGACACGCTTTCACCCTTATTTTGACCAAGTGTAGACTTGTGTCAATACTTCAAACTTTTTAAATATTTTCTCAACAAATGATATTAGGAAAGTACAATTCCTTCCGATGTTCTAGAGATTTTTATCTCTAATATTACATCTGCCACACCAAAGTCTTTCATGTCGTAATGCTTCATAAGCATTTTCATGGCGTTTAGCACCACTTCGTGACTATTGTACATCATCAACATATTGAGTACATACAAATACATAGGCATCTGGTGTATTTTCCACATATACACACTTGTCAAATTCATTTATTTTGAACTCGTTTGGCAACATCATTTTGTCAAACTTTTGGTGCTATTGCTTAGGAGCTTGTTTCAATCTATATAAGGATTCAACAAATTTACAAACTTTATGGCTTTCACTTGAAGACACCTTCAGGTTGCTCCAGGTTCATCTCTTCTTCTAAATCACCATTTAGAGATCCCGTTTCTACATCCATTTGGTGAATCTCAAGGTTATGTATTGCCCTAGTTGCAGTTAGTAACCTTATCGAAGTGATTTTGGTCATGGGTAAGTAGGTAAAAAAGTCAAATCCTTCTTCCTGCTTTTATCCTTTGGCAACTAATTTATATTTGTCAATGGATCCATCAGATTTTAATTCATTTACACCTTAAGGCTTATTCTCATGTATGAATGAATTTACATTATGGAATCTATCTCATTATTGATAGCTTCCTTCCAATGCAGTGCTTCCAGAATAAACATTGATTCTTCAGAAGTCTTTGAGTCATTTTCTACCATATATGTTAGAAAATTCAGGCCAAATGAAGTGGACGTTCTAGCCCTCTTACTACACCTTGGTTCTTCCTCATTTGAAGACCCAGTTGAAATTTCATATGTTCTTACACTTTCCTTGTCATTGGAAGGAAACATATTCTCAAAGAATATCGCATTCCTTGACTCAATTATAGTATCCATGTGTACATCTGATACTACTATTATTGACGTATCCAATAAATATGCAATCAGTCGTATTGGGACCAATCTTTGTTTGTTTAGGCTTATGAATCTCAACCTTTGCCAAATACCCCCCACACTTTTAAGTGTTGGTAGGAAAGAGGACTACATTTTCATAACTCATATGGAGTCTCTTCCATTTTCTTGAGAGGTACATGAAAGTATATCTTTACAATAAGTTACCCTCACAATTCCTAAATTAGAAATATATGTGCAAGTAGTAGTATTGCACCCACATGTCTTGGACTTTTTACATAAGTTCTCGAGTATTTATGATAACCCCTCCCCCCTCCCCCCCCAAAAAAAATGTTGGGTTATTTTTAAACTTAGAGTTTATCAACTCTTTCATAGTTCAATCATTTATCTAGATAACCTCCGGATCGAATGCTTCTTGAAAGTCTAAGTACTTTCAAAATAGTAGTCGTCGATTCACATAAATGAAAATCATTTTCCATTTGAAATTGTACTTCAATCAACCATATTAATTTAATCATCCAATTTAAATTAAGGTCATCTTTAAGGTCGTTATAAACCAACTTAATTGGTTCCACTATTGAAGTCAAATTCAACAATGAAGAAGAATAAGCATCTTTAACCATGTGATACTTTCACATTTGTGACATTTTACAAATAATGTTTTTCACATCAAATAATAAGGTACATTTCACCTTATTCACCATATTCACGTTTGAATGAAGTAATCAACCATAAGTCGATAAGTTGTGTTCTCAAAGTCACAACATTACAAAAGGACATACCTCTTGGAATTAATCTTAAAATATTTCATAATATTCTTCACAAATTTTTTTCCCCATAAGATAGTTTTATCCTTTACAAATGAATGTTAATTTACAATCATTATTTTCGAGGATATTCGACGTCACTGCCAATTATGGACATCATTTGTGCTCTATGAGATATTTTCATATCTCAATAATTGGGCGAGCAATTTCAACTTTAAAATAATTAGGACAAAACCACATTTTGTCGCACTCTTATGCAACTATGATTTTGCACAAATCATCTAATTTAATTTCATTGAATTAATTGAGGCTATCATCATTAATCAAGATTTGTATAATTTTCAAACCAAAATCCATGGACATATACCGGATTTACAACTTCATACCGTATATGTCACTTATCGGATTGACGCATACTGTATATGCAACTTACCTATATGCAATTTACCGTATATGGAAGCTTACCAACTTATCGTATTTGACATCTTACCGTATTTGACAGCTTACCAACTTACCGTATTTAGCAGCCTACCGTATTTGGCAGCTATGAAATGAACAGACATAATTTTCCATACTCACGGAACATCAAGAGACTATTATCCACATCACAAATCTGGATTTGAATGTTTCACAATAGCACTATAAAAATTAGGCGACATCCTAATGCAAAAGTGGCCTCATGAGACATACCCACATGTAAGACAGATTTTAATTCTCTTACTCATAAATCACTAATTATTTGAATCTCTCATCAGTGGACTTCCTACGCAAATTATATATATATTAAGCAATAATTATCACATGCATAAGGATAAACTACACATGGAAAGATGAAGGAAACTGAAGTCGGATTTGAACAGTCATCATGGCCAACTTAAATGTTCTCGTTTCACTTTTGAAACTTCCACCAATTAACCAAAAAGAAAACTGAATTCTTTATTATGAATTGACATGATCAATATCAATAAATATGACTTTGGTAATTTCCAATAGCAAATTCATTAGAAATGAATTTAAAGCAGAAACATTTGTTATGGATTTTCAGTTCTCTTCTTCATTCCACGCACAGATTTATTGCCTTTTGAACAACATATATCCAACATTTTCTAAACTCAATTTCAAATCTAAATTATTTTGCATGCAATTATCCCAACCATGCAAAGACTTATGCAAATATACGATTGGCACATAGAGTGTAATTAGGAACAGGCGACAGCCATGCATTTTATAATTTATTTACATCTTTCCATAGACTTCCAATGCAGTAATTTACTTTCCATCATATTATAAATAAATGGACAGCATAATACTATAGTCGGTAGTTACAACATGATTAAGTTCACAACTTAATGTCTTTTCCGGAACTCAACACGCATCAGTTCACATGCGAAATTAGAATTGGAGGAGACAACTCATAAGATGCATTATGATAAACTATTTTCATCCCAAATAAATTTCATTTTTTTGAATACGTAACTTATCAAATTCCCGAACATAAAACAAAAGGATGTGCACTCAGAGACTTATGGACAGAATATTTAATTTTGCACAAGACCCAATCAAAATTCCTCATTCACAAAACACTCACTGAGTTAAAAGGTTCCAACATATTGTTCAGAGATATAACCGACTAGCCAGTCCAGATTACAACAGTTTAAAATGATGTCGTGCACAGTGCTAGTCGAACATGCATAAATTCCAATACGTGATACGGATATATATATATATATATATATATATATATATATCTCAATTTTTAACAGAATATTTTATGCACAATAACACAAAATTCATATTAAGATTGTTGGAAAATTACACCGATAATTGTGCATATTATATTCACAATAATCATATCGTTTATTTGCATGAAATCGAAACGTATTCCAACTTACTGAAATTGGATTTAATAAGGAAAATGAGAATTTACCAATTCCGAAGAATATGAATGTGGAACCTTCTCTTTCAATTCTTGAACGATTGAACCTTGCAATATAAATATATAAATTAGATTAATCATTTTCTGAAATCAAATCATAATAAAAGGAAATCAGAAAATGAGGATGAAGATGCAAGTGATGAATTTTTGGCCGAAATAAGTGTTGGATACTTTGTCCTTAAAATGAATTTGCCCCGCATCGGTGCTAACGATTTTTTTGCAATCATCTCTCAAGTTACAATAACCACGTCAAGCCATAGGAGCACTTCAAATGACTTCGACCAGCGAACTCGAACGAAATTCCCTCTCTACCATGACCATGACCATGACCGTGACTTTGATGCAAATGTTTATGCAAAACTAAAGTATAAATTGGAATGAAATGATATGGTATCTATGACTTTTCTTGAATGAATAAAATTCAAATAAATGAGGTCTATATATATAGTAGTTGGAAAGGTATGTCAAAAGACACAACTATACCAAGAGACACATCTCTTGAAATTCATAATTATTGGACATTAATCATACCCATTCCAAGAGTCATGATCTTTCATACGAAAAGCCACATTTTTTCCTCCATATATTTCTAAAATATTCCACAATATTCTACACAATTTTCCAATAATTTCAAGTATTAAGCGGCTTTATATTTGGCTTAATTTTTCATTCACCAAATTAAGAATTCCACTTAAATAATTATGTAACCAATTTTAGATACAAAATTCCAACAGACTTAAATTAAAATCAAAAGTGATACCAAATAGGGGCTAAGATTTGAAGCTTCATCTTAAAAATTCAACATTATTAAAAAGAGTAGCACAATGTCTTACATGTTGGCCTATATGTTATTAATTAGTCGATATGAAATTTATTTATTAACATCTACCCGATTGTATTTTATTAGGTCATGTCCAATGCATTATAAATGTATCCTATGGCCAAGATAAATAATTGACTTAATTGAAAAGTATGGTGTAATCAACCGGAATAAAATGTCCAAATATATTTTCATTCATGGACACGCATTATGAATGTCCAAGCATTTCTACTTATAATTCATCTTTTATATGACCAGGATAAGTCATTCACCTCCTTGGAAAGTACAATATGGTATAATCAACTAGAATAAAATGTTCAAATACACATCCGTCGTTGGACACCTGTTAAGGCTGAAGATTACCAGAAATATGATGAGTTACATTAGAATCAAGAAGCTAGGAGTTGTTAGCAATATTATCAAAATTGGCCTGGCCCAGCTGGTTCAATCAATATAATCGAGAATCCGATCAAGAACAAGGTCAATCATGTTCAAATTAACCGATTTTAAGAAAAATCATTCCAAAACAGTTGCACAAACCAGTTTAACCGTAAACCGGTGACGATTTTACCTGTTTTTGCAGTTGTAATTTAAAAAGTTTTAACTTCATTAGTGGCTCATGCGCTACAATCAAAGTCCCCATAAAGAAATCTTAGATATCATGCTTCTTTTATAGATGTACTTCTCTCAAATGGTTGTATAAACTTCCAATATGTAATAGTGGGATAGCAAAAAAAATGTTAAAATGCTCATCAAAATCATTTTCAAATGTATGTCCAATTAACTAATTTGATTTCGGATCCCGACTAATTGAATTGTAATATTTTCCTCCATCTTTTCATGTATTTAATTTTCAAATTTAACTTAAATTGTACTTCATTATTAACTTAATAATGTTAGATATCATTTTCTATAGACTCAAATTATTTTTTTGTTAGCAAAGCAAACTATTTTAACATATTGATTTTTGGTTTTTGAATTATTGAAACTAATTATAGGGTAATCAATCTAATTAATATATATTTACTTTGAATCAGTAATATGGAAATTTTAAAAATATTTTTTTTTCATAGTATTTTATTGTTTTTATGTGTGTGTTTATTTATTTATTTATCGCATCCGGATTGAGTTGAACTGTTTGACTCTCGACTGTTTATTTTTTTCCGGGTCGATGCTCGAGTCGATTTTCAAAACATTGGTCGTTAGGCTCCTGTACTGAGGTAGATTGGTAGGCATTTGGTAGATAATAGAATGGAGGATTGGTCTACGTGTCCAGGAGTTTTGAGATGGTGGCAAAATTGTGCTTTGCGGTGTTGTTATTGTTGTTGTTTTGTATGTCTTAGAGTTTTGAGATGGGGGAATTGTACTTTGTGTTGATTTTGTTGACAGGGAGGTGCCGAGGTGATGGTGGAAGGTTGAGAGGAGAAAATTATTGATGGCATCGTAGGGATTGAATGCCCATGAACACTGCATATCTGACAGAGACCTCAGTATTTCCTTGCTGCGAGAGTAGTTCTCATTGCCATATGAAGAAGTGGAATTGGAGCTATGCGGCGAGAATTTGGAGATGGGGATCAATTACCAGATTGTGATGTGGCTATATAGGAGGTGTTTGGCTAAGTGGATTGTTTGCATTTGTCAAGATAAAGAAGATGGATTTCAAAATTAATGAGTTTTTCATGAAGCTCATCAAAGAACAAAGTGTGTTCATAGCGCGGACTATGGAGATAACTTTGTAGTCATCGGGAAGTCCTTCAACGTATTTTTAAGATAAGATCTTCAATATGAATCGGAAAATCCATTGAGGCAAGTTCATGAGCCTCGCTCTTAACAGATTGAACGAATAAACTAATAGTTTAAGTTCCCTTGATTAGGTCGGATAGATGTATTTTTAATGGGTTGTGTTGTGTGTACACAATGACATACATACAAACTTATATCCTCCCTCACATGGAGGGGGGCCCACATGTAATATAATATTTGTAGACCCCCTTTCATGTGAGGGGGTGTAAGGCTATGTGTATACCATACACACAACATTATCCATTTTTAATTGCTTGATACGTCCATGAAATGATCAATTTTTTTCTCGTTTGAGTTGTACTTTGGTACCATGTAAAGATTTACACTTGAAGCTAAAGATAATTGAGAAATATAAATTTTCTCTTTGAGTAATATAAATTTTCCCTTTGAATTAATAATATTATTTATAATTTTACATGTGAGCAGTTTGAATGCTTCTTCCATCCAACAAAGTATGCTTAGAATATCTTATTTTTCTTCATGACTTGCACTACTGTATATTCCAGAATCTATGCATAAAAAGTGTGAAAATGAGAGAGACATTTTTCGATAATGTATATATATTATATAGAATTGTAGAAATGGGAGAAATATTTTGGAAAATATTGTCGTCAGTATTACTTTATATTTATTCATTCATCCTTTAATTAATATTATTTTTATTGTAATATTTATAATGTAACTTGTGAATTTTAAAATGGATAATGTTATTTGGATTTGGGCTTCATAATTTGAAAAATGAGTGAAAATTAGGCCCGTAACTATTTCTCATTCTTTAAATGAATTATGAAACCTGAATTCTACCTATTAATAATCTTAATATAATGAAATTAAGCTAATAATAAAATTCAAGATTTTAAAATTAATAAAAAAATTAATTTTAAAAACTTTAACAAAAATCCATACAATAATGGCTATGATATTAATCAAATATCCTTGGAACTCGCCCTTATGAATTGTCAAATTAATTTCACACTCACTCTTCTGCATTTTGTTCAATTGTTCTATTGTTACACTCCTTCTCTCCCCCATCAATAATGAAATTCATTTTTTTTCCTTTCTTTTTTCTTTTTTTTTTGTCTTATTAAATCCAGTTAGAAGCACGGTCCTGAATGAAGGATTCATCAATCTTCAATTTTCTACAATAGAACTGATAAACACAAATTAGAAAATTCTTATTTTTCTCCAACCCTGATTCTTAGTGGTCAAAATTAATAAGTTTTCCTCTCATGGACTTCACACTCTATTCCAGTATCTGACAACTACTTTTGCGAAGGTGTCAAACAAAGAATTGGGAATATGTGACATTTCGCCCCCGTTTGACGTCCATTACCTGAAAATGAAAATGGGGGGAATAGTATTTTTTAGAAAAATGAGTGGTTGAAAAAGAAGGAAAAAAATTCGATTTACTTGTAATATTATTTTATGGAAGATTGTGTGATTGAAAATAGGAGAGAAAAAAATGGAATATAATGTAATTGAATTTAATGGGGATCAAACGGGGGCTTCAAAATAAGTGACCAACTTTATTCATGGCCAATAGATTAATAGATTTACGTGACCTGCAATCCTTATTTTATGTCAATATAGAGGTATTCCATTCATATCGACTTTCTAAGTGATCAAAACTAGAGGTTGCGGATGATAGTGCCATGATTTAAAGGTTACGAATAGTATTTTCACGACAATTAGAGATTCATTTTCAATTTTTACAAAGGTTAAGGATATATTTGAACTTTGCACAAAGGACACGAACCTTCATTTCAAATTTCCCAATTTCATTGGATTATAACAATTTTTATTAAATTGTCATCATTTAAGATAGTCAAGCCAGTCCAACTGTCAAAATAACGAAACCTTTACAAATTAAAAGCAACCAGTCAAATGGGCCAAGCTGACTGGCTATCGAATCATGTAGTTGGTTAAGTAGACAAACTATTATCAAATTCAAACTTCCCCATTCCCCTTTCAATGTTCTAACATCAGCTTTGTCGTTTTGACCAGAAATTAATTTTCAAAAGTGCATATTTTCATGGGTTCCTATAGTATATTTTTAAATACACTATTCTTGATGTTATATTTTATTAATAATAAAATCAAAAGTAAAATACGGAGTTTCGACGGAGTTTAATTTGGCATCCAACTAAAAATGCGAGTAAACTTACATCCGTAAAAGACGGAGGATAGAATGTGAAAAAGTTCTACACTTCGTATATGCTAGCAAAGAGGGTAAATTGAAAGTATAGGATGATTTTAATTTTATTTCATCTCCATTATTACATTTTTCTGCAAATGCAATCTATCTCTGAATTATTAAAAATAAATATCAATGTAGAATATTTATTCCATGCTAAATTAACATCATCTTAACCATATGCTTATTAAGAAGTGTTATAAACCCCCCCCCCCCCAAAAAAACCCCTCTTCCCACCCCCTTTCCTTTTTTACATTTTATGGTGGTAACATATTTAGTTTGCCTGATGAACTCCATTAGAAAAGATTAAGAAGGAAAAAGATGTTAAAATCTTATTTTAAGTAGCGTACAATGTTGACTGCCAGACAATTCTCATTTATTGAGATTGAAATCAATTAAGAAGTCAATAGTAAGTTATATCGTATAGCGAACGTGTCATTATTGTAGCCAACGTGAGAAGGAAAGGAGTTTCAATTCCATAAGAGATTGGAAAATTTAGAGCCTCCATCCTCCTTTTGTCCTTCCCTTCTACCATTAACACACTTTTCTATTTGAGATGTCTTATTCACGAAGTGTTTCCTGCCTAACAAATATGATTGGAACTAAAAAAAAACAAAATAAGTAGATGAGATCTCAAATGAATTATTTATTTTAGTAACTTCTTGCTTTTACACACGCTTCAGATTTTTAAATATTTCTATTTTGTCCTTTGTGTACCAAAATCTTATTCTAGTCATTTTTTAAGAGTTGTCATCCCTGACTCAGTATGATGCAAATATCACGTAATATTTATCAACAAAATATATATGTCGAAATTTTGTTGGTTAATTGTCAAAAAGCTAATATGAAACCCTAAATTCTAATAAATACTGTATTATTTGGTAAATGACTGTACAATCTCTTTATAAATAGTCAAATTTTATTTAATTTCAAACACATATTCATTGGAACCTTATTATTATAACCTTGCTCACCACTCATTTCTATATATCTGTAAATCAAACCATTCATAAATTCTTCCTAAAATGGAGGCTACATATTGAAGTTCCACTTTATATACAATCAAATGTTCATGGGAAGGTGTTGCTATTTCTGTTTTGCTGAATGAAATAGTCCGATTGACTTGTTGAATTGAAATTAATAAGATACTATTTGGTGTAACTTGAAATATTGATTAAAAAAAGGTAAAAGTCAATAGAATTTATAACTTTCTAATGTTGTATATTGTTTGTTCAAAAGTCAATCAAACAAGTGTGGAACAAAAAACCAAAACTTGATACCCAAAAATGGCCTATGTGACCGCTTATATAGGCCAAATAGGCTTGCGGTCCCATGTCAATTTGCAAGGACATGGCCCTGCCACGAAATGATCTATGCAGCTGCATAGGTTTGTTCTATGGAGCTACATATAACAATTTTATAGTTGTTGGGGGCCTTTTGTTTGAATTTCAGATGACCTTTCATCTTGTTTTGGCACTACTTCATGTAGACTTGTTGAGGTCTATAACACTCAAGAGACATCAATATTGTGATCATAATTTAATTCCACAAAAGAGCAAAAGATTTCTCTCTATCGTATTCAATATTTTGCATTCTCGAGTTTTGAAAGATTACACCAAGTGTTTAAATGTTAAATCCTTGACAATACTTGATAATCCTGTAAACCATTTGCCAAAACTCTATAAGCACTAAATTTCAATCCAAGAGGGGACAAATATAGTTTGAGAACAACGATTACGTTTTCGAACCTTCTTCATCTTCATTTTCATCTTCTTGTTATTTCTACTTTGTTTTCTTCTCCATTCCTCTGTGTGCAAACATTATTTTCCAACATTTAACTACACATTTTATCAACTTCATAAAAAATATATGTGTGTGTGTGTGTATATATATATATATATATATATATATATATATATATATATATATATTAATTATTCTTGGTAATAATATTAATTAGTACAAGCTTGTCATAAAGTGTTTGTGTAGAGACCACGGCGTGGCTCGGTAGCAAGACCCCAGTTTACATGGTCATGCATGCCAACTAGTAAAACTTTTGAATGTTTTTTGAGGTCCGCAGCAATTTTTCCTCATTTTGCACTGTCTATTGACTGCTTTCTCTCTCAATCTACGTAGTATTTGTAATAGAATCAGAGCTATGATTTTTCACGAAATTCATTATAAGATCTAGAAACCGATGAAGTTTAAGCAAGATTAGTGGTACAACTTTTTTAGTCAAGTCAAAGAGAATTGCGTTGAAAAATATTGTAATCCAATTTTTATTTGGTCCACAGTTTGCAAAGACATGAATTAACGATATTTGATATTTTTCATCCCAAAAAAAAAAAAATGTTCGACGGAATGTTGTGAATAAGCTCGCCTTTTTCATTTCTAAGAATCCCAGAATTTATTAATGCTGAAAACAAAAAGGAAATACAAGTTTAGGATGTGAAATCTGACAACTAGAATTGAAAACTAAAGAGCAAAAGAAATAAGATGTATATGATCATTTGTCATACGTTGCATGTAATATTTTGTTGCACATAATCAATGTCCGCGGGCCATAATGCTAAGCATGTATCACAACTCGTGAGTTTTGCTTCTTATGTACAAAGTCTTTCTTTAAATTATAATATAATAAACCACCAAAAGACATGTACCCACATACACGCCCACGGTATCAAGATAAAGATTATTTAAAAATAAAACTAGCTGCTGCAAGTTCAACAACTTGTTGATAGTGAAATTTCATATGAAAACTTGGAACAATTAATTAATATAAATTAAACTATTGGCTTACTCGTCTTCTTTTATAACCTAATTTACATTTTATAATATTGATGTAAATTTCACTCTCAAGTGCATAGGTTAATCAGAGTGTACGCATGTTTGACTTTGTACAATTTCAAAGTGTTGACCAGAATTTTAATTTCATCTCAGGAGTCATAGTGTTTATATTGAAGGCCACAAGTCAAAGTCCAAACTCTAGAATTAATAGAATTGAATAGTTTGAATTAATGTGCTAATATTAATGTGTGTGAATTTGTATAAACTCTTATTTGATTATGTAGTTTGCAACATTTAAAATGAGACAGGTTTTGTTTTGAGCTCACCATTTGTTAGTCTAACAATATACCCTTTTGAAATTATTTTTGTTTTGAAAAGAGAAATTACAAGAATCATCATTTTTTTCACGAGGTCGAGGTAAAAAATAATTAAAAGAAATGCTTCGACAATTTCCTGGCAATTTTGCTGAAACATAACTACATAGGAAAATTCCAAACATTTGACCTATTTATTGTTGTGGGATATGGTTATAAAGTAAATAATTAATACAGTTCTTGAGGCTTGAACTACTCTTACTAAAAAGGTTGATCTTGTAAAATGAAACTTCAAATCTTAATATCATGTCAGAGTCCAACAAATTCAAATGAGTAAATGAAATTTAAAATTGGTCGTCTCGGATAAGCTATTATCTTACAGGGAACGATAATGAGTAAATCATACACTAGATATCGATAAAAATAAATAACTAAACATATAAGATATTGAACTACTCCTCTCAATAATATTAGTCTTTTAAAGATGTAAATTGAAGTTTGAATATTTATACTATGTTCAGATTAATGGAAAAATGAATCCTGACTTGTTTAACAAAAAGCAGCATATTAGTGGTAATTTCATTAGATGGCAAGAGAAAATCTTGAATTCGACAAGAATGAAGCGTACACTCTTCCATTTCCATATCATGCCTACTGACAAACTTTTTATTTCATTTCCTTAGAGTTTCGCCTTCTTTTCTTGGGTGTTTCCTTTTTCCTTTTCTTTCTTTTTATCTCTAGTTTTTTGTGATTTTTTCTATTTCCATCTCATTGGCTGCCTAAAACTAGCTAAGCCATCACAACCAAATGAGAATGAGAGGTTCAT
Organism: Olea europaea var. sylvestris; assembly: GCF_002742605.1. NCBI lineage: Eukaryota > Viridiplantae > Streptophyta > Magnoliopsida > Lamiales > Oleaceae > Olea > Olea europaea. The sequence continues at coordinate 89,966 of NW_019241557.1, read as the reverse complement.
GCATATTTGCCACTCTCTCTTTCTCTTCCTTTCTATGTGGAAATGGAGAGACACTGGTATATTCCCACAATGAATTGTCGCTTTTAGTTAAAATGAATACGTATACTAGAATACAAGAATTTCTATGATGAATAATCAAAATTTTCATTTTTGTGTAGTAGTAAAAGAATAACTATGAGAAATTACAAGCGTAAGGTTCTCTTGTATATCTATTTTCATGGCTGACTAGAGTCAAATGAACGGATCAAATCATCTTATAAGGTTGTATTTGGCTCATAATATATAAAATTGTATAAAAAAATTCAACGTAAAATTGTAATGAATTCTTTTAGATATATATCATTTGCATTATGAATCATGGAGCATGGACATGATATTTCTTTAGATGAAAAATAAAATAATAATTACTAGTACCATCTATATAACTAAATTCCTTAGTAAGTTAAATTCGATGCATTAAATGCAACCTAAATGAGATATACAATATATATGTACAACTTAAATTAATATTTATTAAAATGTACGAATTAAAGAAAGTTTGAGTAATTTAATCATAATCTGAATTTGGACTCTAAATTTTGTTTTAAGAAGAACAATTGAAGTTGCACCGAAGTTTATGAACCACTATGTTCATTTGAACGAAATTTCCATTCTATAAGAATATAATTACTAGCTAATTCCCATTAATTAGTTTTATAAAACAAAAAATTGAAAATCAAGGAACGGTCATCGACAATTAGTGTTGAAGAAATGAATAAAACGCATTTTCTTATTCTTCTAGCATAGGCCTCATTTTGTCAATTCACGTGCTATTAACGGGGCCGACTTGCCATGCAATATATCTATAAATACTCTGGGTTTCCTACGTTCAAAATCCATCATCCATCATCTTATTATCAAGTAAACCTTGAGCACATAAAATTATGGCTGAATACTCCAAGAAGATTGGCATTATCGGTGGTGGCATTAGTGGTGTAGCAGCCGCCAAACAGCTCTCGAAACACGAGCCGGTCGTGTTCGAAGCCACCGACTCCCTTGGTGGAGTTTGGAGACATTGTTCTTATAGGTCTACAAAACTCCAAACCCCTCGTTGTGACTATGAATTCTCTGATTTTCCTTGGGAACAAAGAGACAATTCGAGTTTCCCGTATTCCGGGGAAATTCTCGATTACCTGTACTCTTATGCTGAGCATTTTGATGTGCTTAAATTTGTAAAATTTAACACAAAGGCGGTCGAAATCCGGTTCAAAGGTGACTGGGATTCGAAATCTGATGAATATGGAAGCCCCTTGCCTGGAAAACCGGTCTGGGAAGTTGGTGTGCAGACCAATAATTCCCAAACCATTCAGGTACTTGCATGGAAAAATTATTTGATTTATGTTTGAATGCATATGCATGCATTCACAAGCATTAATTATAAGTAAAAAGAAACTTATGATTAATTTTAGTTTTGTGCATTAATTTGATGACTTTTGCAGTGGTATGCATTTGAGTTTCTGGTGATCTGCACCGGAAAATATGGCGATATCCCGATGATACCCAAATTCCCACAGAACAAAGGCCCTCAAGTGTTTCAAGGAAAAGTTTTGCATACTCTTGATTATTGCAAGCTCAACGAAGAAGAATCTACAGAATTGCTCAAAGACAAGAAGGTCGTAATCTTCGGCTACAAAAAATCTGCCATTGATTTAGCAGTCGAATGTGCAGAGGCAAACCAAGGTAATTACAGTACACGAATACACACACACATACGCACAAACACACGCAAATACACAATACATACAAATACACACACACTAAAGTGTGTTAAAGGTAAGCTGCAACTATCGAAACAATAATTATTATATAAGGGCTTAGACTATTGAGATGGAACCTCAAAACTTATAATAGAGGTTGGGGGTGGGATTTAGGGTTATCGATACGGAAATTTAGTTGTGTAAAGAAGGGAGTTGACCGTAAAATTTAGTTGTGTAAAGACGATACCTAGTCGAATGGCTCTCACACGATTTTTTAAGAAAGTGTGGACAGATAGTTGGACTAAATGCTAAGTGGGAAGATTAGTTAATTAATTCTTCCTAGCAAACCCCAAACACATCTATACTATTATTTTATGGGTTGACACTGCATTTGTTTCTTTTCTGAGTAATTTCTTGCCTGATGGTCTGTCAACTTTCCATATTTAGTTAAAGCAATTCTTTAACGATTTATATGGGAAAAAAGCTGGGTCAATTAGGGTCAACTTATACTGCCGGTGGCTAATAATATTCAGCATATGACGATGTGGTCTTTGGCTATGTTAGACAAAATTAATTTCTTAAGCTTTGAGTAGTTATAAAAATTTTCGCAATATATATACTTGGCTTTGGTAAGTTTTTCTTTGGAGCCCGGCTGCTAATTAATTGTTGTGGTACATTTGTAGGTCCACAAGGCAAACCTTGCACGATGGTGGCGCGAACCTTACATTGGACTGTTCCTCATTACTCTATATGGGGTTTGCCATTTTACATGTTCTATTCAACGAGAGCATCCCAATTTCTACATGAAAGACCGAATCAAGGATTCCTTAGGTGCCTCCTTTGCCACTTGATGTCTCCTCTGGTAACTCTCTCTGGCTTTTTACTAAGATAAGAGAGGTCGAGCCGATTATTTCTTATTTATTATGGTTTTACTAACGACAGAGACGGGCGGCATCGAAGATGATCGAGTCCTATTTGACATGGAAACTTCCCTTGGAGAAGTATGGATTGAAACCTGAACACCCTTTTGAGGAAGACTACGCGTCTTGTCAAATGGCTATCTTGCCTGAGAATTTCTTTGCGGAGGCTGATAAGGGAAATATTCACTTCAAACGAGCTTCAAAATGGTGGTTTTGGGAAGGAGGAGTTGAATTCGACGATGGAACCAAATTGGATGCCGATGTGGTGGTTCTTGCCACTGGTTTTGATGGCAAGAAAAAACTCAAAACTATAATTCCGGAGCCCTTCCGCTGTCTGCTCGAATTCCCCTCTGGAATGATGCCCTTATATAGGTATCATATAACACAATCTCAAAACAGCCATTTCGTTTCCTCATCAAATTAACAACACTAATGCATTATAATCTTTCTCTATATCGACAGGGGTACAATCAATCCATTAATTCCTAACATGGCATTTGTGGGTTATGTCGAGAGCGTTTCAAATCTCCACACGGCAGAGATACGCTGCAAATGGCTATCTCGACTTGTAGACGATCAATTTAAGCTCCCGAGTGTGGAGAAAATGCTTGAAGAAACAACCAAAGAGATGGAAATTATGAAGAAAACAACAAGATTCTTCAAGAGAAGCTGCATTTCGACTTTTAGCATAAATCATAGCGACGAAATCTGTGAAGAAATGGGATGGACGTCATGGAGGAAGAACAACTGGCTTGCTGAAGCTTTTAGCCCTTACAACAGCCAAGATTACAAAGACAAAAAATGAAAGAATAATACTTGCTCGACTCTACACTGTCGCCCGTGCATGCTAACTTTATTTGTTGTCTGATATATTTATTTTACTACAAAATAAATGGAATAATGGGGGCAAATTTCATATATAATGTACTAGAAATTGAAATTTTGTTTTCACGAATAAATCGAGTGTACTTGTTAAGGAACTCTCTGTTCTTCCCATTCGAACAATACGCCTTAAATAGCACTAAAATACAACACACTACCCAGTTACAAATTGAGGTTCAATCCTCTTTACAGAAAACTAGTTACAAGAGAGAGAGATTCATAGCCAAGGGTATCAGAAAAGTAATCCAGAATAATAGTTAAGCACTTTGAAGAAACTTCAAGGTTTCATCGATATGCTTCTCAGGTTGGAACTGATTGTTGTAGATAAGTCGAACTACTCCATTCTTATCGAGAACATAAGTTTGCCTTCCAGGCAAAGCGCCAAATAGGTCTGATGGGACGCCCCACTCTTTTCTTACTTTGTTACTCTCATCACTCAGCAATGTAAATGGAAGCTTGTATTTCTGTTTAAAGGCCTACAACACATCACACATCAATGTGAGCACGTCAGTCAGTTATAACATGGTAGGAATGTGTGGAGCATAATTCTAAAACTATTCATTTAATACAAAATTGATAACTAAATCAAATAATTATTTGCAAAAAAATGCAATATTGGTCTTCTTTTTGAACTTGCCTGTGCTACTAAAGTCATGTACTCAATATCAAAAAGTGTCAAATATGCATCCTGTTACTATCAATCAGTAGTATGCAGGGGAATTGAAAAATCATATCTGGTATCTGTCAATTCAGAATGGAAAAATTAACCGCCATTTGTGACTTTTCATTGGCAATTTATGGTTCTAACTGATAAGTGCATTTTAGGCCATTAAATATGAATATTTGGGAGTACTTTTGATGAATAATGGCCTAATCTCTTGTATACATAGTTTGTTAAGTAGAACTTGATGATTGGACGTAAATTTGGAAGAAAGAAACGAAAACCGGCGAAAAGAAATGATTTCCAAATTTCAGGGATTTCAGTTGATTTGAACCAAAGAAGGATTATTGGAGACTACAGAGAATGAATTGGTTATAATTGGAAGAGGGCCAAGATTTCACAAAGAAATGAAATGAATTGAATTGAACAAAAGGAAGAAACCTGACGACCAACGTGCATAATTTCAGAACTTATCGCATGGGGTAAACCTCCTCTGATCGCAACCCTTTAATTTAACCAACCTGAGAGTAGAGTAAGGAAGTGGTGCTACCGCAAGGACTAGGCCCATGCGGTTCTGACTAAAGGGACTGTTTCTTTATTAGATTAAAACTCTTTATGTAAAGGACTTTTGAAGTGACTCTTGACCTAATTTCGGCCTCCTTAAGTGCAGAATGTGGGCGACCATTGAAAAAATCTCTCAAACCTCTCTTGTTTCATAAAATCCATACACATCTTACAATAAAAGAAGACCAGTCTGCCATAATTCAACGAAAAGAACAAATCTAGCACAGATTTGAAGGCAAGAAACATCACGAAATTAAAGAATCAAAGCTTAGGATTGAAGATCAAGAACGAGAAATTGATTCCATGTATTTCTTGTATCTACATATATTTCTCCCTGCATGCAGCTCACTCCATTCTAGAGGCCAAGCCCAGCATTCATTCACAAATCCTGTAGTGAAACCGTTTTCATTATTCTTGTAGTTGTATTATCATTAGAAATATGTTAGGCTAAATTTTTTTGTGTTGGATGAAGATAAACCTCATTATTTGATTATTTTCACTTCAAAGACCAAGTAGTTTAGTTAATTAGTGTTCTTTATTGATCTTGTATGTCTTGTTGAATTATTTAAATGCTCATGCACAATTTAAATAATTAGTTGCTTATCATATTTTCAGGAGATTCATGATAGGTTTAGAACTTTGCAATTTCAACATATGGGCAATATATATTAAGAATAACATAAATGAGATTTAATGCACTACTTTGCACATGAATTCGAAATAAGAATATGATTGGACTGTGCTTAGAATATGTTTAACTTACCCTGAGAGACATAGTTAAATTGGATTATCGATTTTCAAGACTACACAAATCAATCTAGATTACATAGATTGAAAATTGAAAACATGATAGTAATAGGTGGAATGGGAATTCCAACACATACATCTCATATTAAATTCAAAATATTTTTAGATAATTAGTAGGATAATTTAGATACAAACAAACAAATCTCTATTGTGTTACGGTTATATCTGAATTTGATAAACTGATTAATACTATTCACTTTCAGATTTATTCCTCACAGGACGATACTTTTATTCACTACATTATTAATTATTAATGATCTCATACGCTTGCGGACTTCGCCGACAACTTACCAATTAACTATTAATTTTAGTTGTGCGCTGTAAATATTGTGAACATAACCCAGACATATATGCTTTAAGACTAGATAAAGAATCATGATTCTATCCAACAAGGTGAAAATTTAGTACCTTGTGGGATACTGGATCATCCCCACTTATTCCAATAACCTCGGCTCCGGCTTTCTTGAATTTTTCATAAGAATCCCTGAATGCACATGCCTGTAAGAATGGTCAAAACATTTGGAACTTTCTGTCATTCATAAAGTTTGGCATAGTAATTGCTAGATTAAAGTATATAAATTATAAAGTGGCATGCTAGGTAAGAGTGTATAAATTATACAGTATGGCCCAGCATCCAAAGGGATATGCAGTGAGAATCTTGGAATTTGATACATATTACGAATTAGTGCAAGTAATCATCATTGAGTTAATACAAGAACCACATTCTTTTTCACTTGCTGCTAAGAACCAGTCTCATTTCATTTTCTTAACTTCGTAGTAGACATTTCTGAGTAAATTAAACTAATCTGATGCACAAAAACAAGTCAATGTCGGGAATGTTTATCCAATAGTTACAATCACATAATATCACAGAACCAAACCTCATTACACCCAAAAACGTACGTATTAGGAAAAACCTCACTTAGCATCCCAACCTCAAGATAATCTATGGCTCACACAAATTTGGGATGAAGAAAATACAAATGGGAGGCTCCTATTAGCAAGTACACGAAACCAGATACTTTTCATTTCTTCTAAATGTGGAATTCACGTCCATCATATTACAAGTAGGAAAGAGATCGTATTCATTAAAAACCAAATTCCTTTTGTAAAGGGCCAAAATCAATTTCTAGCTAAAGGTCTATCCTAATTTCATCAATTTCATTTTTGATGATACTTGTGATACTATGGAACAGCTATTAGGAAAAGAGAGAAATGTTCTAGCTGCTCATTCAGGTTTTTGTAATGTTTGCAGACATCTTCCTAACATTCGCCCAATATTTATTTTTTGGACCCAAAATGTATTCAAATATAAAGACGAATGTCTAATCACTTAATTTTTCAAGCAAACTTAGAAATATACTCTAGTTGTAGTTCTGGAGGTAACGTTGTTCCCCTCCCTATTGTACTTATTTATTACCTAATCTTCACTTGAGGAACATGCCAAACCTCCACCTAAGTTTGGGTAAGAACCAAAAAACTCCTCCTTAGATTTTGATTTGAAAAAGATTAAAAACCCACTAATTATGAAGGCTGCAGACACTTACAAATTTTGATTTTGATGCCTTCCGATAAATCACGATATATTTTGATGTAGTGCTCAATGGTAGTGTTTTATTCACATAATCAGAAGAGATTAAATTTTCAATGTACATTCTTAAGTGGACAAGGAAATTCTTAGAAATAACAAATTTACCTGTTTGGTACAACCAGGGGTTTCATCAGCAGGGTAGAAATAAACAACCACAGGCTTGCCTTTGAACTTAGAAAGGCTCACAGTTTTACCATCTTGATCTTTCAATGTAAATGCTGGTGCCAATGAACCTTCTGTAATCTTCAAAGTTGAAAACCAAGAATCCCATTGCATAAACAATGACTTTTATCAATTCTCAGAATATAAGATATGATCATTTTCTTCTAATCATTTCTCCTGAAAATTACTTAAATCCCATGTCAACTAATATATATAAGGGCGCTATTCCTATTAACAAGGTTGAAATTTAAGATGGAATTTGACTACATTAAGTTTAAATGAGCAATTTGGACTGTCTAAAGCTCCAAAGACCAATCAAATTTCAAGATTAGTTTGCTCAAACCAGCCCAGGAGTGTTGAGCTAAATCCCACGCCGATTGAATATCGAAACTATAACAAACATATAAGAATTGGGAAATTCTTATTAACAGAGGTTGACCAGTAGAACTCTATATTTTATTGTACTTACTTCTAATTCAAATTAAGCTTATACAATTCGGAATTAAATCTTTCTTGAACTAGAATTCGAAAATCCCAGTACAGAAATTAAAGAAAAGCTGCAATTAATTAAATAAATGTACCTTGGCAACAATTGAACCCTTCACATAAGAAGAAGATGGGATTGAAACAGGGGATGAATTAGAGAGCTTGAGGCCATGAAATTGCGATTGTGAAGATTTGGGAAGAAGAGAGTGGTTTTGAAAGAATGTAGCTTTTGGGATATGAGAATGGAGCAGAGAAGGAAGAGCTTGATTGGTAGGGAGAGAAAATGAAGCCATTTTAAATGCTTTTTCTAAATTTACTTATAATTGTTGCACAAAGATAGCTGTAGAATGGTGTTTTTAGGAAGAAGGATAAGGAAGATTGATGAGAATCAGGTGGTCTGGTCTAGTTGGGAAATTGAGATAGCTTTTGTTTGGTGCGTGGATGATTGCTGACCTTAACATCCGATTACGAGGTACGCATGGTTATAGAGATTGCTTTCAAGCATTTTTATTGAAAATGTAAATAAATAAAAAGTAATTTTACCATTTGTCGATGAATTATATATTTGATTAATCACTAGATTCATAAGTCCAACACACTTTATTTACTGAATTTTAAAATGATTTCGAGTTGTATAAACTTTAACACATTGCACTACATCACTCGTCCCTATATTTCATAAGTCATTGAACTTTAAAATACTTCATAGTTTCCATTAAACTTTAACTAGTTGTATTTCATCACTCACTCACCATATTTTACTAATCATTGAACTTATAGTTTCGTCATACTTTACTCACATAACATTAAAATGCTTCCTAGTGAAAATCTAAAATAAATAAAAAATAATCTTACTATTTGCTAACAAATTAGAATTGATTAGTCACTAAACTTATACTTCCATTACGTTTTATTCACTAAACTTTAAATATTTTCGGGTGGTCTGAACTTTAACACTTTGAATTACATCGCTCACCACCATGTTTCAAAAGTCATTAAGCTTTAAAATACTTTCAAGTAGATATTAAACTTAACACGTAGCACTTCATCACTCGCTCACCATATTTCACTAGTTATTAAATTTATAATTCTATCACGCTTTACTCACAGAACATTAAAATGCTTCCTAGTAATCACTGAACTTCATAATGTTTTCAACTAAAGTTAATTTTCTATTAGATTCGACATATATAAAGAAAATAAAATGAAATAAATATTGTTTTATGACATTTCTTCAATGAATTTGAATATTTTGTAAAACATAATAATTTTATACTTATATATTACGAGATAATATATATTTTAAACTTAGTGAATTTACTATATTTCTTGTTACAAAAATAAAATAATAAATTTATAGACCAATAATAGGAATCATTGTAAAAAAAATTAACAGTTTCATCCTTCGTCCTTCAGGATGTAATTTGTGTCACATGGACAGTAAAAAAGGAAATAATAGTCCTTCCAAATTTTGATCAACGAAAAAAAACAATAATGAAAATTGAAAATTGTTTTATGGGTTTTAAAATTATTTTGCTTCACTAAAAGGGAAAGACTGGGGATGTTTACTCTCCATCGACCTCCTAATTAGGAAAAACAAAACGAGTCTTATCTTCATCCTAAAAATGTAACAAGTGGTGAAACAATTTGTCTAGTAGAAAGTTGATGAAAAATTAGCAAAGCACAAAATGTGTTACTTTATAATAATTGTCTCGAAAATGGAATAATAAAATATTTTTTTGTCACATGATAGGAGTACTTTGCCACATATTCTAGAGCTGTAAAAAAGTGCAAAGTAAATACAACTCAGAGTTCTTGATTCATAACAGCCTCTCCAATCACCAATTCGAAGGCAAGAGGTGTCTAAGAATATGAAAGGTCTAAAAAGTGCCTTTGACCTAATTTTTACTATAAATACTACATTTAACATGAAGGGAAAATGTATGTCTTATGGTTTACTTGATTCCACGTCAGTCATGAAAGGCCCATCACATCCCCACGTCTTTGAATATTGGGCCAGAAAATGCCTAGTCCACCAAGGCTTCTAATAAAAGGTAAAAGGGAGATGCCAAGCTCACGTTTTTCATTATCAGCAAATCTCTTTTTATACAGGAAATGACCTCCTAACAATCCTTTGATAGAAGATATAAACTGATACAAATTGATATTAGAAAATAATGCATAACAAGAATATCAAAGAGAGAAATATGGCAATCTGATTTTGTCCAATATGGCAATCTAAACTTGTCTAAATACCTATCTGATTTTGTTCAAACTTGGTAAGTTCTGTTTTTGTCCTATACGCCCCTCAAGTAGGAGCATGGAGATTACGAATGCCCAACTTGCCAACAAAGAAATGAAACTGATTACTACCCAATGCTTTGGTGAAGATGCCAGCCAACTAGAAATCATAAAGAACATGTGACGTAGTGATCGAGTCGATTTAATGCAATCACGAATGAAGTGACAATCGATCTCGATATGTTTCGTGTGCTCATGATAAATAGGATTAGCAGTAATATGTATGGTAGCACGATTGTCACAATGGAGTTGAGCCAGTAAAGGATGAGGAATCATCAAATCATTAAGCAAGGTGCGAAGCCAAATGAGTTCACAAGCAGTAGTAGCCATAGAGCGATATTCAACCTCAACATAAGAACGAGATAATGTAGTTTGCTTCTCAGTTTTCCAAGAGATGGGAGAACTGCCAAGGAAGACACGTAAGGGGACACCCAATCAAGTCTGAATCACAATAGGCATAAAGATGAAGGTCGAACTTGGAGGGAAGAAAAAAACCTTGGCCAGGAGTAGATTTTAGGTAACGCAAGACTCGAAGGGCTGCCATCCAATGTCCATGTCTAGGTTTAAGTCATGAACTGAGAAAGAACATGGACTGAATAGCAAATCTCCGATCTGGTGATAGTCAGGTAAATGAGTCTTCCAACTAGCCGACGATAAGTACTTGGATCATCAAGGGGAGTGCTAGCATCTAAAGCTAATTTGTGATTTTGGTCCATAGGAAATTATGCAGGTTTGGCACCTCCTACAGGATATCCAAGCAATATTTACGTTGAGAAAAGACTATGCCATCAGGAGATCGAGCAACCTCTAATCCAAGGAAATATTTAAGAGGACCCAAATCTTTAATATGAAACCAGGTGTCCAAATATTCTTTAAGGGCAGTAGTGTGTGTATTGTTGTTGCTAGCAATAATGACATCATTCACATATACAAGCAAAGCAGTAAAAATGTTGCCCTTGCGATGCAAAAAGAAAGAAGTGTCTACCTTGGATTAGGTAAAACCTAAGTGAAGGATAGTACTGGAAAATTTGGCATACCATTGGCGAGATGTCAGCTTCAAACCATAAAGGCATTTACGGAGGTGACACATACAGTTGTCGACAGAGGATAAGTACCCAAGAAGCAACATCATGTAAACGTCCTCATCAAGGTCGCCATGCAAAAATGCATTATGAACATCAAGTTGGTGTAATGCCCATGACTTGACAACTGCCATAGCTAATAAAGTTCTTACTGTGGTAAGTTCGGCAACGGATGCAAAAGCTTCATTATAATCAAGCCCTTCAACTTGTGTATATTCCTTGGCAAAGCGAGCCCTGTACAGCTCAACCATCCCATCAGAATGATATTTAATGTTGTAAACCCATCGCGATCCAATGGCCTTACCATGAGGCAAACGCTCTAAAGTCCATGTATGGTTTTGCTTAAGTGCTTCTAATTCCTTTTTCATTGCTTCCTGCCAATGAAGATCTTTAATGGCCTATTTATATGTTTTCAGCTCATCATTTTGAGTGATGACCACAAGGAAACTAGTATGTGGTGAAGAGAATTTTGAATATGAGAGAAAATTAATCAATGGGTAAGATGTACTGAGGAAGCATTGTTGGAAGTGGTGGAAGAAGGATTATTATTTCGCGGTAAGTCAACATGAAAGCCATGAAAGCGAGCTGGTAATCTTCTTTCACGTAGGGGAAGTTGTGCTGGGAAGATGAGATGTTGAACAGGACTTGGAGTGTTAGTCAACATGTCTATGGAATGATCAGAATTCGTGATATCTTGGTTGCGAATGATGGTGGAATTTGTAGGGAATGACCCGGGTTCATGATCAAGGATAGGCAACGGAGGTGAGGTTGTTGATGGACTGTGATCTAGAGAAAGGGATGAAGTTTTGTCTTGAAAGGGAAAAGTATGTTCATAAAATGTCAAATCCTAGAAGTAAAAATTGTATGTGTGGTTAAGTTATATACCGTGTACTCTTTTTGGCCATGAATGTAGCCGACAAATATGCAAGATGTGGTACATTCTTGGAATTTGTCTCTAGGACAAGGAATGACAGAACTATAGCAAAGACACCCAAATACACGAAGATGGGAATAATTTGGCTTTCGAGAAAATAAAAACTCATAAAGACTCTTACCAGACAACAAAGGTGTGGGAGTGTAATTTATTAAATTTACTACTGTTAAAATGCATTCTCCCCAGAATTTGATGGGTAAATTAGGCTGAAATCCCAAAGCTCTAGCCACTTCAAGTATGTGCCTATGCTTACATGCTACTACTCCATTTTGTTGGGGCATAGAGACACAAGAAAATTGGGTCAAAATCCCATTTTGTTGACAGAAGAGTTGAAAATTATGGTTCGTGAATTCGGTTCCATCATCACTACGAATATGTTTCACAGTCTTACCAAACTGTCTAGTTATCATATTAATAAAGGAAATCAACCTGATATAGACTTTGGATTTGGTTTTGATTAAATACACCCAAATGGCTCTAGCATAATCACCCACAATGCTTAAAAAATAATTAGCGCCAGATAAAGAAGTGGTATGATACGGTCCCCAAACACCATAATGAATTAACTAAAAAGATTCGTGTGTTTTAATTGAACTAACAGCAAAAGGTTTTCGAGCTTGTTTTGCTCGATGACAAGAGTCACAACATGTATTAAATGACTTAATAGTAGACAGACCTAAATCACTAAGAAGAGATAGTTTATTAACAGATTAATGTCCAAGGTGCTAATGCCACGGAATAAGTTTAAGATCAAGAGTACTGGTGCTGGTTGTAGCCATAGGAATTTTGATTGCTCGAAAATAATAGAGTCCATCTCATAATTCATCCATTCCAATCAGCTTCCTCGTGGCTAAGTCCTGTAGGGCACAAAATGAAGGAAAAAAATGAACAACAAAGTTTAAAGTTTTTGTTAGTTTGCTGATAGATATAAGATTGCAAGTAAAGGAAAGTATATAAAGAACGTTATTCAAGGTAACAAGAGGACTAAGAGAAACGTCTCCATAAGACTTAGCTGGAATGAAAGATCCATCTAGAATTTTAATTGGTGAAAAATGAGGCACGATTTTGGGTGAAGTAAAGACAGTTTCGTGCATGTCATATGGTCAGAAGCACCTGAATCTGGGATCCATTCAATTACGATATTGGACTAAAAAGATGCCTTACCCGCAAAATTTACCGTAGAATCACAAATCTTTTCAATATTGAGCATAGATATAAGTTGAGCATATTGCTCATTTGTCAACCCATTGATTGGTATTGTATTGTTGCCCTTAGAAATCTCCATGTGTTATGAGTTATTAGCTAGTTTGGGTTTGGACAACTTCTTTCCTTTATCCCACCACTTCGGATAACCATTTAACTCAAAGCAATTATCTTGGGTGTGTTTGATCTTTTGCAATATTCGCAAAATTGCTTAGAAGAAACACGCTTGCTTGTGGGCTTATGGTTGCCTCTGATTCTGCTGATGCCACCAGTAAGGAATGTTGCTGCCTTGACAGAAGGCGATCTTGATGCTGTCACTGGTTGTTGGCGCTCATCTTGTACTACAAGGGCATAAGCACGAGATAACGAAGGCAATGGATCTGTGTTCAAGATCTGAGAGCGCACTACTTTATATTTTTCATTCAAACCCATCAAAAATTGATGCACCTTTTTTTTTTTTTCCTTTTTTATAGAGAGTGCCTTTCCAGACTCACAAGTGCATAATGGAATCTGGGAATAAGTGCTAGTTCATCCCAAATGCCCTTTAATTTGGTGTACTATGAGAAAACAATCTTGCCATGTTGCAAGGTATTCATCATCTCAATTTTCAATTGATGAATGCGAGAAGCGTTGCCTTGTGAAAATCGTTCTTCAAGGTCATTCCACATCTCATATGCCGTCATGAAATATGCTACACTATCATGGAAAAGTAGGATGAAGAGAATTAAAAATCCAAGAGATTACCATTGAATTGCATTTGATCCATGCCAATTCTTCTAGTGAACCAGTTAATAGACGCTAGACAGTTCCATCCACAAAGCCAAATTTACTTTTGGCCTGAAGTGCATTCCTCATTGCACGATGCCATGTGAGATAATTATCTACTTTGAGAAGACAAATTACCAATGTTGTGCCTAAGTTGTCTGAGGCATGAAGAACATAGGGTGATGAGGCATCATAATTGGATTGGATGCTATTCGATTGGTTATTATTTGTGTTGTTGTTTGAAGCATTGGAAGTCACGGGGATGGGGCTCTCTTCGACCATGAAGAAAAGAAAAAAAGAAGGTGTTGACCCCGAAAAGTGTTGTCAACAGATGCCGGACCCACCCGCGCACACGTAAGCGAAAGTCTTCCACGCTAAGACACGTGGACGGTCTGGAACGATCCTCTGTATGGGTGTGGGAGTAGCTCAACGACGCGGGACGAGAACGTTCGGAATCCAACGGGATGTTCGTAATCCGATTGTACAATAATTACCAATCGGTGTTCATGAATGTGAATGTAAATATCTATAGACTTATGTTGTGTTGTAAGACAATATTAAAAAGATAGTAAAGTGTGGTTTTTTATATTGATTCTTGCATTAACCCTTTGATGTTATACAGAGGAAGTATTTATAGTGTTACATGTGAAATGGCAGCCCTTAGATGAGGTGGCACGTGGCCTCATCTCCCTAACTCAAACATCCAATCCTAGGCATCATCATTGACTTGCTAGCTTGCTACGCATTTATTGCTTGTGCAGAACCCTATGCTAGTGATAAGACTTGACATGTATACTTATGACAAACGTTCCATTAATCATTCTAACAAGATCTTTACGTAGAAGATCTCTTGGGAGAAGTGATCATAGGAGATGAACCTTCATAGTTCGGGGGCCTCTGCTTCAGCTTCGGATTCGGGGCTTCTGCCACTCACGTAGTACTTCCGCTTTAGGGCTTCGATTATCTTCACAGGCCTCGACATATTGGCCTCGACTTGAAGGGCCTCGGATAAACAAACCACCTCGACTGGAGCACCATGTGGTTCAGATTCAGTGGGCCATAGGCCCACGTAGGTTGGTCAAGTATGACAACACGTAACAAAATCTGTTGACCCCGAAAAGTGTTGCCAACAGATGCCGAAACCACCTGCGCACACGTAAGCGAAGGTCCTACATGCTAAGACACATGGATGGTCTGGAACGATCCTCTGTAAGGGCGTGGGAGTAGCTCAACGACGCGGGACGAGAACGTTCGGAATCCAACGGGATGTTCGTAATCCGATTGTACAATAATTACCAATCGGTGTTCATGAATGTGAATGTAAATATCTATAGACTTATGTTGTGTTGTAAGACAATATTAAAAAGATAGTAAAGTGTGGTTTTTTATATTGATTCTTGCATTAACCCTTTGATGTTATACAGAGGAAGTATTTATAGTGTTACATGTGAAATGGCAGCCCTTAGATGAGGTGGCACGTGGCCTCATCTCCCTAACTCAAACATCCAATCCTAGGCATCATCATTGACTTGCTAGCTTGCTACGCATTTATTGCTTGTGCAGAACCCTATGCTAGTGATAAGACTTGACATGTATACTTATGACAAACGTTCCATTAATCATTCTAACAAGATCTTTACGTAGAAGATCTCTTGGGAGAAGTGATCATAGGAGATGAACCTTCATAGTTCGGGGGCCTCTGCTTCAGCTTCGGATTCGAGGCTTCTGCCACTTATGTAGTACTTCCGCTTTAGGGCTTCGGTTATCTTCACAGGCCTCGGCATATTGGCCTCGGCTTAACGGGCCTCGGATAAACAAACCACCTCGATTGGAGCGCCATGTGGTTCAGATTCAGTGGGCCATAGGCCTACGTAGGTTGGTCAAGTATGACAACACGTAACAATAGTCCCCCAAGTCCAAGTATAGTCATTTATGTAATGCGCGGACTTCAATGAAGTAAAACCAGTGGATTGGGTAAAAATTGAAAGAATTTACCCATTGAATCTAAACCACATGGCGCTCCAGCCGAGGTGGTTTGTTTATCCGAGGCCCTTCAAGCCGAGGCCAATATGTTGAGGCCTATGAAGATAACCAAAGCCCTAAAGTAGAAGTACTACGTGAGTGACAGAAGGCCCGAATCCGAAGCTGAAGCAGAGGCCCCCGAATTATGAAGGTTTATCTCCTATGATCACTTCTCCCAAGAGATCTTCTATGTAAAGATCTTGTTAGGATGATTGATGGAACGTTTGTCATAAGTATACATGTCAAGTATTATCACTAGCATGAGATTCTGCACAAGCAATAAATGCTCAGCAAGCTAGCAAGTCAAGGATGATGCCTAGGATTGGATGTTTGAATTAAGGAAATGAGGCCACGTGCCACCTCATCTAATGGCTGTCATTTCATATGTAACACTATAAATACTTCCTCTGTATAAAATCAAAGGGCTAATGCAAGAATCAATACAAAAACCCCACTTTACTATCTCTTTAATATTGTCTTACAACACAACACAAGTCAATAGATATTTACATTCATATTCATGAACACCGATTGGTAATTATTGTACAATCGGATTACGAACATCCCGTCGGATTCCGAATGTTCTCGTCCCGCGTCGTTGAGCTACTCCCACGCCCCTACAGAGGATTGTTCCAGACCGTCCACGTGTCTTAGCGTGTAGGACCTTGCGTGCGCGGGTAGGTCCGGCATCTGTTGGCAACACTTTTCGAGGTCAACAGAAGGAATAATGCCCTAGGATTCCAATTGCTGTGATACCATGATAAAAGGTAAAAAAAGGGAGATGCCGAGCTCATGCTTTTCATTACCAGGGAATTTGTTTTTATACAGGAAAGGACCTCCTAACAACCCTTAAATAGAAGATATAAACTAATACAAATTGATACAAGAAAATAATGCATAACAAAATTATCAAAGAGAGAAATATGGTAAGTTTTGTTTTCGTCCAATAGCTTCCCTAAGCAACAAAGTGTTCAAAATCCTAATGTAATAAGAGCCTCAACTAATAACTTAGACTAAAAGGTCTCACATAGCTTCAAAACAAATGATATCGCAATCTGGATTCTGACCAATCAACTTGAAAATTAGTGCACTAAACCCATGCATGATGCAAATATGTATTAAAAAACGGCCAGAAATGCACAAATATCAACAAGCTTTAAAATAGGACTTTATCATGACTATGGATTGACATAAAAATGACAAAATGTCCCTAGGTCACCTCAAATTTGGGCATTGTACAATTGAAAAAGTTTCAGAAAATCATCCAATAGTTTTCCAACTCAAACCTTTGCTTTTAAAAATTTGTAAAAGAAAGACTAACTCTCTAAAAATCGCTTAGGATTGAAAGAATATTTGAGGTCAAACGTCCCAGTGATTAAAAAAATATATTGGATGTATTACATTTCAATTGAAAAAACGCTGGAATCTTAAATCATTTTTTCTTTAGAATCTTACTTCACCAAAACCGCATCTAAAATGCCAAAAAAAAAAAAGGGGGAACCATGTCAATTTTTTTCCCCAAAAACCCCCAAAAAAAAAAAAAAAAAAAAAAAAAAAAAAAAAAAAAAAAATACGGAACCATGTCAAAATTTTAGCAAAAAAATCACTGTTGGCTTTA
The DNA here is from genome assembly GCF_002742605.1 of Olea europaea var. sylvestris. Classification (NCBI taxonomy): domain Eukaryota; kingdom Viridiplantae; phylum Streptophyta; class Magnoliopsida; order Lamiales; family Oleaceae; genus Olea; species Olea europaea. The sequence continues at coordinate 72,232 of NW_019241557.1, read as the reverse complement.
AAACAAAAACTTTTTGTTTAGATCGAAAGATGTCCTTCGATTTCTCCTCCTCCGAGAGTTTCTCTTCATTGGAACAATAGAACTTCTACTTCTGCTTCTCTTCGATTTTTAACCGTTGTTTCATCTTCTTTCACTTATTTTCTTAGCATTCATTTTTCTTAACACTTTTTCTTGCAAGATTTTGGTAAACGTTCCCACGATTAGTGTCGAAATATCTACCTAAAAAATGGATGATATTTTTCAAATCCAACAGTTTAATTTTCATTCTAAATTTCAGCAAACTTTTTTGACGATTTTTGGTGTTGTGTGAAGCCAATTTTTGTATGAGAGAAATGGATGGCAGATTTCGACGTTCATTTAGTTGGATGTGTTTATCGATCATAGATATTCTTTCAATTTTCGAGATATTTGTTGAGTGATGGTTTTTCAATTTTATTAAGAGTTCGAGTCATTTTCTTCATTGTGCAATGGTTTATACATAAACAATTTTAGGGGCATTTTAGTCATTTTATAAGTTGACATTCTCCATCGTTACAATGAAAGTCATAATTAAGTCTTATTCTCAAAGCCTGTTGATGTTTGTACTTCTTATGAGACTTGTCCATTAATAGTGTGTGTGCACGCAAGAACATAATACACTAATGTTGATGATATATCAAAATTCGCATTGAGATTATTGCCTGTATTGTTGGCCTTTTAATCATATTTTCAGCTAAGTGCTAGTTCTTGACTCCCCTTCTCGGATGAGCTTTGACGATCGAGGCTTCGTTCAATTCAAGTAAGCCTCACGACCAAGGCGTAAATGTTTAGCATGGGACTTGTGGGCATGTGACAAGTTCCTTTTTTTTTTTTTTTTTTT
>NW_019241557.1:37933-71363 GCF_002742605.1 Olea europaea var. sylvestris | reverse complement strand
TTTGTCAAATTCCTTTTTTTTTTTTTTTTTTTTTTGTCATTGACATGACATCCTAGTGGACCATAATAAATTTTGCACGTAATAATTCGAAACATCTACTAAAAACCATGATACAACAGTTTATCAATGTTTTGGCAGAAACTTAGAGAACTTGAAGACGCACATTAATTTTTTATGATTGTAGAAATCAATTTTTAAGAGAATCTTCGATCCTTTTTAACTTTTTAGGGCAATCAACACCATATTTTTTCCTCTCCAAATCTGTGCATTTATTATGATTATAATGACCTTTGAAGGCATCAGCTACCAGTGCCAATTGTCTCACCGATCTTTGCACAAGCTCACGATCAATCTTGTGAAGGACTATATTATTTTCTTGAATATTTGTGTTACAATAATAATCTTGGACAGAGGCAGACCCAAACCTTTAGTATTGTGAGGTCAAAATTTTAAAAATAATTTTTTTAATAAACAACATAATATCAATGAAAATAAGTTTGTATGTATTTTAATACTTTGAAAACGTCGTATAATTATATCATTATTAATATTATTAAATAAATTTTACTACTTGTATAGTTTTGTTTATCATTCATTGGCAAATGCTGAGCTAACATTGAATAAATTAAATTGAATATAGAAGTTAAATGAATTGAAATAAAATTCAAGTTTAGTTCAGGAAGTAAATGAAATTCAAATAAGTAAATATAATTCGAAAGTAATTCAAATTGCATTTAATCCGTAACGACCCTAAAAAATTTACATCATATTTCATGTAAGACTTCCGAATAAAACGATATAAATTATATTGAAAATTTATAGTGCAAAAATAATAATTAATTGAATTTTTTAAAAAAAAAGAGTTAGACGTCTTTTTTGATGCGTACGTTTGATACATATTTAATTATTTTCGATATCCGTTTGGACCATTCGATATGAAAACGATGTAGTTTTTGAAACAAACTTTTACATGGCATAAACGATTTGTGGATTCAGATAGTACATGATCACAAACGAATTTTTAAAGTTAGGATATTTTCGAAATTTTCAAAATACTAATTTCAAACGCCCTATTTTAACATGTCATAACTTTTGCTATATTTGACCACTTCGCATGTCATTAATAAGTGAAAAACTAGATCATGAGCACTTCGAAATGGTATTAAGAATGCAATATTTTGACTTCGTTTGACATCCCGACGAGTGCATCAAAATAGATTGTTAAAAAAAAAAAAAAACCTCGATCAAATTATTATTATTTATATTTTTTATATATTTTTTCTTCACAAGATTTTACTACAAAATCAAATGCAGCAAGTCATTTTAACCTGTAACTATTAATAATTATTAATTTGGTTAAACAAAAACATCACCTCATTTTTTTTTTAGAACATAATAGAAGCTTACCAACACATAAAAAGTGACTTCCCTAACATTTTAATTTTCACTTTCCTAAAGTCCAACCTCTAAAACCCTAGTAAAAATTATGCTATCGTTTGATTTTGATTCGAAACCAGCACTGAATCCCAAAACCTTAAGGGCATCACCAAAACGCCAAATTTCATCAGAATTTTGTGCAAAAGCTCTCCAATATAGCATCAAAGTTTGCACCATTTTGAATCAAATGGTGCAAAGTCAAATTTGCTCCTTCCCATTTGTCAAAATAAATGATAGACGGTATATTTGTCATTTGTGTTATTTAATTTTTAATGCAGTAATTTTTATTATAATAATAATATTAATAATTGTATTTAAATAAATTTTACATATAAAAAATAATACTTAATGAATTAATTAAAATAAGAATACATATATACACACACACACACACACATTTATCTAGTTTTATTTAAAGAAAATAATACATAAAAAATATCCAAATTCAAAATGTATTGCACTAATTTTTAATGGCATGATTTAATATTTTTATTTTTGTAGTGTTTTCACTAGTTGTATTATATATTTTTATATTTATTAATGAATTTAATTTTTTTTAATTTAACGTAATCATTTATTTAGTAATTTATGTATTTATAAAATAAATAAATAAATTATTAATTAAGAATAAAAAAAGAGAAAAGAATTATTAAATAAGTGTGTAAGTTTTGATATAATAGTGGAGATAATTTTTAATTTGATATAAGATTTATTGCAAAATTTAGTGCAATTTGGTTCAAATTTTGGCGAGGGTTTAAGATGCCTAAAACCCAAATTGTTCACAAATGCGCGACGTTCGGCTATTATCACCATAAATACAACATCGCAATCATTCACCGGAATCTGATTTGATTGAAAATGGAGGGATTGCAGAAGGCATATCGTAGTGCAATGTCACAGGCACAGGAATCAAAAGCAAAACTCAGCTCCTTCGCCTCTTCTCTAGAGAAGACATCCTTAAACTCGAATTCCTCTTCTGGGTCTTCTATAGATTTATCTGCGGACAAGTCTCAGCTTTTGCTCACCCGATCCTCCAGGTATAAAACATCTCACTCTCTTGTAACAGATGTTTCCATGGCCGTTTCTGTATTGTATTTAATTCTGCAACTTGGTGCGTCAATGAAATTTGGAGAGATTCTTTGGTTTTACCTAAGAAAGCATTCTCTTTTGATGAACAATCACTAACTAAAAGAGGAACCGCATAATGAAAGCACGGCTTGCTGAAAGCTTGAATCTATGTCTCGTAATCCGGTTTTGGAATCCTCCATTTATTCGTTTGGGATCTACAAGATGAGAAAGAAAGTTTTGATTTTTATATCGAAATAGAGGGAATCTTTCAAATTTTGATTTTTATATTGAATATAATCATTCCTTAGTTTGTGAGTTACCCATTACTGGGAATAAGAACAGGATTTTGGTCTTTCCTTCACTTCAAAAAAAAGGTAGATCGCTTCGTTTTCTTTTTCTCAAAGCATAGGAAGCTAAACCTCCAATGAAGACAGTGCAAGCGCTCATTTAGAAGTTAAGACATGCATTAGGTTCAAAGTCCATTGAAGACCTTTTGTTACGAAAATAGGTAGAGGTATCACTCAAATTGAGGAATTGTATAGGACTTCAACTTTGTTTGTTGGCATCGAGATTATTTTATCATGTAGCTTTTAGATTTAGATATATCCGAAAAAATGTGGGGATGCCACTTTTAATATTTCTAAACACGGAAAATAGGACATATAGTTTAGGTGTAGTGAAATAGAAATTTTCAAATGATTTCTAGGAAGAAAATGTAGAAGGACTAGAGTCATAAAATCATCTTATGGTCTTTTCATTGTGGTCAAAAGCCAAGTTCTAACCCTTTAATTCGGTGAAGAAGGAGATTCTTTTTGGAAGACGTCTGCTTACATTAACGAACATGTAGTAAAGTTTGCACAAGAATGTTGCATTAGGAATGAGAACATGGAGCAACATACTAGTTACACTTATCAATTAATGTGGATCAGGAGTGGGCTAAGGAAATTGTAAAGTGCCACGTGCCCAACCTCGCCTATTTGCTCAAGTATTGATGGTCAAAAGTTGTACTTGTGATCTATGTTGCAGAGGCAACTAAGACACCAATTGCGGCTTTTAAAAACGAGTCGTCAAATATTTAGATCTTTTCGAGTTACGGGACCCGCTATTCTTTTTATGAATGCACGAATTTTAAATATTAAGTTAAACTAAGAAAATTGAAATATGAAAAAAAGGAATGATAGTTAAAAACGCCATTATTCAGCATCAAAATGTTGAATTCCTCAATCTAATTGCACTCCTCGTTCTTGTTAACTTATAAATTATCAGTTGATTATCCCTCAAGTACTAGCCTAAATAAATTAAATGCATCAAAAGGATGGTGTGAACTATTTGCTCTGCAAAGGAAAGCGAAGGGGAATAAAGGAGTCATGAGATGATACTTAACGGTAAATAATCTGAATATAAATGTCAAAGAATATGTTGCTGTTAAACATGGTGGAATTACTAAAGAAACCCGGTCCATTTAAGAAAATGAATTGGAGAAGAACAATTCTCCCATCGTTTAAAAAACTCTGTCGAGGCCTCCCTCCAAGTGAGATGGGTAAACAGGTAAAAAAGCCCTCTGGTGTTGATTGTGAAGTAGTTTTTGGAGGAGCACATCTCAATTGTGTAAGGTACACGCCTCATAACACCACCTCGGGGCTTGACTTATTACTTCACTATAGGTGTGGGCCTATAAAAACCAAAAAAATTTGATAAACCTGTTATTTAAGTAGCTCGTTGTCCACTAAAACATTAAAAATCTGTATTTCTCATAAATCCATATTGAGAATATTCCAACTAAAATAATATTTCCTTATAGATGCTTTGTAGATTTTTCTTTTCTTTGTTTACACGCTTTAAAGTATTCAATAATTTGAAGATTGTTTATGATTTATAATGAGCTTGTTTTGCATTTTATTAATTTTTTTACAGTGAGGCCTACGTCTTGCCACATGTTGGAACAAAGCCTCACTACCTGATTACACCTTTTTAAACATTGTGTCTGACTTCCACCGCAGAATCTAAGGAACATACAAGCCCCTGTTTGATTTGGCTAAAAATAAGATTTTTAGTTGACTTTGATAAAAGTCAACAAAATATATGGTTGAAAAGTGGATAAAAATTGTGGTCCCATAAAATGTGTGGTTGAAAATGAGTTATAAAAAATTGGGGCCAGACGGGGGCTAAATGACGGGACTTAAACTTGGTTTACTGCTATTTTGTGTGTGTGTGTGTGTGTGTGCATGTTTGTTTGCATCTACCATATGATAACTCTTGGTTCCTCTGAAATATTTGTTTAATGGTCGTGACTGGTACAATTTGGCTGTCTTTGACATATGATGGTTAATGTGTATACTGTATAAGAAACTAATCCATAAAACACACTGTTGGTCTTCTGATGCTACTTGACAGTTCTTGTTATCCTGATTTAGAGTTAATGAGATGTACGTATCTCCTGTTCCATGAATCAGTGAGATTAGAAACTCTTTCCTTCAGGCGATGTTTCTACGAATATTGCTACAGAATTAAAAAGCATTGTCTATGTAGAAGTTGTGGTCTTTTAAAGACCCACATGCTTATATTTTTATTTTGTCTGTGTCAGTTTGCGGTGATAAGTTTGTAAGAAAGAAATAGAAGACCTTTAAAATAATTATAATGAATCTGTGAATGCAGACAATCTGTATCACTGTGGACCTGCTCAAAGCTTTGTACTATTTGCTTTATTGCTGGAGTATTGGTTGGTTACACGCTTAAACGACGCGTTCGTCTCTGGGCCTCAAAACTTCTCAAGAGATTGCATAATGATTAGGTTGTAAGTTGAGATGCTTGAAATTTGAAAAGAAGCCTGTTTGAAGATCAATGATGGAGAAAGTTTCAACCCCGTGGACACTGTCTCTTGGATTTATTGTAGTTCTTATCAATGACTGGTTGTTAAAACTGTATACACTCGTGGACAGTTATATTGCTTTTCATAATACTTCTATTTTGCTTTAATATTTTGTTACATGTTTTACCCAATTTATCAGAAAAGCAAAAATTATATGTATACAAAACACTTTTGTATACACATGTTTGATTTTGATATCATTGGTCTTTACCGTGGGGCGTGTTTATGCCTCATACAATATATATATGAAGCAATTATTTTGGTTTTTATGCTCATTATGCAATTCAGAAACCAAAATATCTTGGTGCCGTGTCGAGCAGTGTTCTTCAGCTGCAGATTTTTAATTCCTAGTTCTCCTTCTTTTGCTTCTGTCCAGTAAGTTGAAACTATTCTTTATGCTACCATTTCTTCTATTAACACCCACAGATTTTGTACTTTAAATCAAGGTATCAATGTAATTCAGAAGCCTCAACTCCTGGTAAGGATTTCTATTCAGAATGCTTCAATTTTGTATCTGTTATAGATATTTGTTGTATGATGACTATCTAGATTTTTCATATCCCTGATATGTATTAGTTACTGAAATCGATCACGTTTTTATTACTGAAAAAAAAAAATGATGCTATTTTACTACAGAATGGTGTATAATTCAATTACAAAGAACAAATTCTAATCGCTTTTCTTTCTTCTTCTTTCCTACTCCACAAGCCTTGGACTACATTTTTTCCCCCCTGGAATATCTATTTTGATATTTGATAATCCTAATTATATGATAAACGCATTTACATTCTTTCAGATATAATGAATATATATGTATATATCTTCGTATATGTGAATAATTACAAAAACAAAATAACAGCTTGAATTGTTAGTTACTAATCTTCCTGCTTCAAAAGTATTCCTTGTGAAATTCAAATCTTGTGGATGTTCTGTAAGTCATTTCTTTTGACAATTTCTTCAGCTCCTTTGCCAAGATAGGCATCCCACAGTAAAAAACTCCTGCAAGATGAGTTATTTCCTGTTAATAATAAATTACATAATGTGCAAGGATTCTATGACCCTAGCTGCTACTCAATAGTCTGGTTGCTATTAACTGAGGAAATTATTTTCTGATGTATCATTGTGGGAATTACTTAATTGGCATACGACGAACTTTTTCATCATAAGATTACATTGTTAAGACTGTCTGCTTAAATTCATGTTCGAATTTGAAGGAATAAAATACATATTCAGAATTGTGTCTAATAATGTTTTGTCAGTGTACTTCTCATCTTTAGCTGGTAGGTTGTTGAATCATACTGTTGTCTGTGACCTGGAACAACTTTGACAGCAACGCATCAATGAGAAGATAAAAATGGCATTTAAGATAGGATCATATGAGTGTATGATTGGGAATCTGCTTCTCAAGTATCTTTACCTATTGTTGAAAATGGATGCTTTGACGCTATTTTGTTGAATACTTCTCTCCAATCCGGTCTTGCGAAATGTGTCCTCACCTGAAAAGCAATTGTTAGATTTACTTTTGGGTTCCATGATAGAGCTCTTTAAAACTTAAGTTTTTCCCATCATGATAACTTTCAGTACTTTTACTTAATAGGTAAATGGAAATCATGGAGTAGTTATTGACATAATAGTTCCATTTATATCTATGAAAAACATTAGAATAATGATAAATCGTACTCTGGTGCCAGATAGGATATCAACTCCATTCTTAGCATGGTTTAGAGCTTGGACCATGGTGATGAGAGTTGACCTTGCATCACCCTCTTCATAAACACTTGTTAAATAATTATGCATCTCAATTTGACCCTGTTTTATTGTGAAAAAACGGTAATTCAGATCATGAAAAATTGGCCAAAGCCTGAAGTATTTAAGCCTAGTTTTCGATCAAGAGATGAGCATTACTTTGTGATCCATCTCAGCAACTTCATTCATCACTCCTTTAAACCACTCGAAGGATCCGTGTTCCCTGGTAACCCAGTAGAAATGTGCACTCCTTGTCCTTTCTGATTTCTTCTTTCCACTTGATGCAATGCTCGAAGAGCCAAAACTAGTTGAGCTATCATCTGATTTGCTGGCTTCTGTAGCCGAGTCCTGAATCAGCAACAGCAGCAAATGGCGTAAGTTTAGATAAAATTATTTATTTTTAATAGAGTGAAAAAGATAATGATTTAGATATTGCACTGTACCACTTGGTCTTCTGGTTTTGTGATGTTTAATAGATCCTTGAGGATACTTATGAAAGGAGTAGCTCCTATTCCTAGTCCCACAAGAAGTAACACATCGTAGTTCTGGTAGTCTTGTGCTGGAGCTCCATATGGTCCATCAACAAGTAATTTAGGTAGACTGCACCAATATATTACCCTTATTTAGACTTCCTTGATAACCACCTGTAAATAATATTGAGAAAGTAAAATCTATTGGATAAAATTACCCTGTTTGATCAACATTCCCCAGTGCTCCGAACTTAGCTCGACCAATCACACATGCTGAACTGTTATCTTCCGTGAAAACTCTTTTAAGTTCTCTTGTCCAGTCTCCTACTGTACGGATGTGAACACTAAGGTAGTTGTCTCCTGGAGCTGAAGTCAGTGAAAATGGATGCCTGAAATTTCAAGTTGTGTTAATGCTTGCAAGCATCTATAAACACATACATGTTTGTCTATATATATATATATATATATATATATATAGTATGTGCAGCAGTGATTCTCACCATTCAAATGTGGAGATTTTTGGACATTGTAGAAATATATACTGCCCACTTTTGTATTTAAATCCATTTGGCTTTGCCATAATCAAGCTGAAGACGCCTCCTGGAAGTACAGAAACCTATAAAGTCCAGAAACACACTGGTAAAATTACTTTTTAATGTAGATTTTTAGGCATCATTGCCTTTTCTCATTATTGTTTACTTGAAAATTTGCCACTATAGCAGGAAGGGAGGCAACGCATTTGAATTCTTTAAGGTTCAGTTTTTAAATTTTATGGAAGATATCTATAGAGTTGTAAATATGTAGCCATCATATGCAAAAGTTGTCTTTTTGGACAGCTCTAGGAATATTAAAGTTGCCATTATGGTATCATCTTGAATCATAAACGATAATATTAGGCATCTTCTGATCAGTATGAACTAATATCACTGCACAAATTTGATCTTGACTTGGGATAAAATTGTTCTTTTAGTTTTTCATCCTTTTTTTTTTTTTTTTTTGGTTTTTTTTTTTTTTTTTTTTTTTTTTTCCAAATTTGTACTAGTATTTGCTACTAGCTCTGGTATTGTTACTTGACTTTATTACTTTCTAATTTATGTGTTAATAGCTTTCCTCACATTCTGCACCATTGTCTTTCCATAAAACTTGGTTTGATATTGCTCCCAAAGTTTAGACGATTTCAGCGAGAGATAAAACCGAAATGAAATCAATTACCTTCAAAATCTTAACTGCATAATGTTCAGACCTACACGTTCTCAGACTTCGTTCAGCTACATAAAGGAACAGGGGAACTGATATGTACATCCATGTCTGTCACATTTCAACAAGTCATTGTTAATATAACTATGATTTCTTAATTCTGCCTATTGATTTTCATAGTACATGTTTCACATATAAATATTGTTCATCTGTTATAGGCTAGTTATGAAAATTTTCCATTTACTGTTCTTACCGTTTTCTGGTACCATTGGTGGACCAAGAACAAGAAGGTCCCATGGATCAGGAGTAATATGTATACCACAACGAGAAGGTGATGAGAGTACCAGAATGCATTGAAGCCTGTTAGTTTGTTGAAGGGTGATGGCAACTTCACCCCATTTTTTCGAAAACCCCGCGTTGCTAGTGTGAATGCAATTGTCATCAACACTACCATAGAAATCCCTGTCAAGCCTTCAACACCAGTCAGAAGGCTGACATAAGTGGGTTTTACATTGTTGAAATCAGCTGCTATGAGTGCAAACATTTCTGGGGATGAATGAATTACACGAGGAAAATCGCATAGTATATGATTTCCTGCATGAAGTATGATTCCAACTGCTATACCGCATGCTAGTATCTGTGATTTGAAATCGAGTTATTGTGGAAAAATATATTTGAGAAATTTACTAAGAAAATATTTTGTTTATATTTCTACCTTGTGAAAGTTAATGTTGTCGTCAAAAGGGATGAACAGCCTGGCTCTTGTGGATCTCAGCCATGTTAATATATTCCGGCAGACTGGTAAAAGTACAAGAGCCATGTTGAGTTTAAGCGTCTCAGCTGCTCCTTTTGCTGTTGCTAAGCAGTATCCCATTATTTGAAATGCTGCCTTCTGCCTGTACTGAAGAAACTTCCAGGTGAAAAGTCCGGCCATGGCTATTATCCATAGCATTAAAATCCATCCCCTTTGCCAATTGTCTAGCAGGAGGCACTTAAGTGCCGACCTGATTTTATTCACTATGCTTTTAGCTTTGAGGGCATTTAAATTCTGGCTCCATCCTGCACTTGCTATGCTTATAGGTCTGCTGTAGTTCATGTAGCTATCCCTTTGTAGTAGAAGTGTTTCTAACTGCCATAACTGAACCAGGGGCAAATAGGAGATGTTATTTAGCATTTATTTCTCAAAACACAGAATAATCAAACATAAATCATTTCATCTCGACCTTGCTCTTATGCAAGGTATTGTGGACCGGAGATTACTGAATCCTTGTCTAGCATACCCATGTTGTTCACTATTTGATACTAAACGGGCAATTCTTGTTTCAGTTATATACAAATTATTTTCGTTACAATATTCATATGGTTCGTCTTACTTGAGCATCGGATGGCCTCCTACTGCCCACTGTAGAGTTGTGTATTCTTATATATGCCAATTTCGAGAACAATAATATTCGAAGATTCTCGCAAATTGTTACATTATTTGTTGTGAACTGAAAATTTCCTCGACGAGAAACTTGCATTGCACCATATATAAAATTGCTACTTGTATAAAATTAGTTGACGAAGTTGGTTTACAAAACAATATCTACACTAATCATTTCAAAAACACTTTTTTAAATCATTTGAAACCAAAGGTCAAGATTCTGTCGACAATTGTTTTGTAAACCATTTTTATCAATTTCTTTTGTACAAGTAGATTAATTGATAAAATTGAGACCGTTGTATAAGTGGATGACACCTCATTAGAGAAATAAGTATTAGGAGAAATTTTTGATACCTCGATGTACCCAATGTTGTCTGGGTCTAATTCTTCCATTATTAAAGAGGCGTATTCCTCTGCACGCTCTTTCAAATTGGATAGTTTATTTGCAGAAGCACTCAACATGATTAGCTGGTTAATAATAATAATAATCAGATTAGTTAGTCCTACTGAAAATGAACGACATAAGACTATTCTTTAGTAAAAATTGCATTTCTACAAAATATAGCCATTTTTTTGGTTTTTTTTTTTTTTTAAATTTGGTATAAAAAAAAAAGGGAAAGTCGAAAATAATTTACCAAAAATTGAAGCTAATTTCTCTTATTTCAATTTTGTAAAGAAGACGAGGAAAAAAATAATGTTGTGGTAATTATTTGACGACATATTAAGGTCCCGTTTGGTAGGGATTTTTTGCTCCAAAAAATTGATTTTTTGACCGTTATTTTACTATTCAAGCCGTAATTTTTGACTTCTTCTCTCACATGTGGACCCCACTTTTCTTCTAACGGTCAAAAAATCAATTCTAAAAATTCCTACCAAACGGGCCCTAAAACATTATCGAGCTACAAAATAAGAATAAAAATGATAATCGCAGCAAAATAAATTAGCTAATCTTGCAAGTTAGATAGATTACGGTTTGAAGTAAATCAAAAACTTTTGGTTTGTTGTAAGAGGTTGACCAATAAATATAACGAATTTACCTCTTGCACTTCATCTCTCGTGATTCTTCCATCTCCATTGCTATCCGCCCTACGAATAATGATCCATTAAAATAGAACAACAGATCTAATCTCAGAATAAATGATAAGCCTAAGTTTCTTCATTTGATCATGGACATGGAGAAGTGACGTGAATAGAAAAGATATATAGGATTATGGTTGCATTGTACCCACATGTCAAAGAAAATCTGTAGACGTGCATCGAAACTCTGCTCCGATATTTGCAGCCAATAGTCATGCAGCTCCGCCTTCGTTATCCTCGCCGTCTTCTGCCTCCGCCGCCGTGCCAGTGCATCAAACACGGCCACCGCAAATTCCTTCGATTCCGGCATCCCTATATGTACATAGGAAAAATTAAACATAATTCTAGTATATTTAAGTCGAAAATTGAAGAATTAATTACCTATGCATTCACCAAAATCTTCTCGGGAGAGCAGGCCGTCTTTATTCGTGGCGTCGAATCGAGCCTCGACTTGTTTCCACAGTACATTGGAGTCAGATTCGCCGGTGTTTTTGCTAATGAATCTCAGTCCACCGAGAGCTCTTTGAGCGCTCGATTTGTTCCTCACAAGCTTGGCTTTCATTTTCATCAGCTCGCGCGCCGATGTTAGCGTCGCCTCGTGCTGATCCTCTACGTCGGAAGCCGACGCCCTCGACGATGGCGACCTCCGCCACGAGAGCTTCCGGCGCAACTTCGACGCCGCCGAGGAACTCCTTTTCAAAAATCCACTCATTGCCTCTTCTCCGGGGGGGACATTATTGTTAGATGTAGGTGCAACGCTACAAAACAGAATAGAATTATCGTCAAGCTCTAACGTGACTTCAACAAAATCATCTCCATTGTTTCGTCTCAAATCGTTGAGAAATATCGGCAGCATTGCTCCCCCGACTCCATACTCCGGCCCCTCCCGGGAACCACCCGGCAAGTGGCTGTAACTGGACCTCTTCGAGCTGCTCCCAAATGACGATGACCTCATCATGCAGTGAAATTTGGTGATGAAAATGGGAAGGAGAAGAAGATGTAGAGGATTGAGTCACACGCTACGTCCCTGAAAATGCTTAAAAAAATAAAATTGCACTGTATTGTATACATGAATTACAATTTCTCTCTACTGTGACACATTGAAAGGATTCTCGCCCAAATATATTTTATATACACCTAATACATGTAATAGTTTTCCTAGATAACCCTTATAAATTTTCGCATTAGTGAGCCCCGTACCTCAACTCCCCACATCACGGTGCCTACACCTCGATCAACCTGGCATGATCGAAGATAAAACTATACACACCCAACATCAATCTCATTCTTTTGCTCGGGGTATATATGATCAAACAATTTGTTAGTAATAAATGTCCCAACAAAATGTGTACTAAGATTTACATGATATCAATTTGCGATGACAACTCTCTTTTCAATTTACAAATACGTTTCCAACAACAATCATTATGCTAATCATGATTATACTACTAATTAGTTAGTGAATTCAACTTAATTAAATATGTATAATAACGAAGTAAGGGTATACGTGGCACATATTCCTCCGGTTGGTGATGCTATGGTGGCGAGTTCTCTTTAAAAGTTTTCTCTAATTAGAAGAAATACTTTTATTAAATCCATTAAATGAGTTCAAAAGAAATTTTAAAATTTCCTTTTGACTATTTAAAAGTTATGTCAAATGAGCCCCTATTTTTTCAACGTCTAAATGAAAATTCGTAATTTGTAGAAATTAAAAATTGCTGTTAAACATCAATTAGCCAATCTTCTACATTTTTTTTATCTCTCAAAATAATGAAAATGATTAATTATTGTGGTAAACTCTTCATTGTGAGAGAAAACTCCAAATCAATAACTACCTCTATATTATATTTTTCCTGCCAACTTTTTTAATTAATTTGTCTCTCTAATCCCAGTCTCAGTACAAGTAATGAAAAGTTGGCAGCCTGTGAAAGTTTCTAAAAAATCCTTTCATTAATTCACTGTTGAAAAGTCTAATAATCTAATAAAAAAATAAAGATTTTAATTATTAATTAGAAAAGTATATTTTTATTATCTTGTCAATGAAATTCGTGTTTCCCACTCTCTCTCTAATCCCAGTCTCAGTACAAGTAATGAAAAGTTGGCAGCCTGTGAAAGTTTCTAAAAAATCCTTTCATTAATTCACTGTTGAAAAGTCTAATAATCTAATAAAAAAATAAAGATTTTAATTATTAATTAGAAAAGTATATTTTTATTATCTTGTCAATGAAATTCGTGTTTCCCACTCATTGCCTAACGACTACCTACCAGAAATGCCTCCAGAAACCATTAAATGTTTTCTTTAAAACTTTATCCAATCAAAGAATTTAATTATGAAAATTAAATTTAATCAAATTTTATAACTAAAAACTTATATTATAGCAATTTTATTAACTCCATTTTAATAGGAAATTAGGCCTCCATTTGGCAAAGTTTGTGTTTGTTTGGAAAAGTTTGAAAAATTGTTAAAAAGTTGTGTTCAAATTCAACAATTATTTTAATTATACATTTAATGAGACTCGTAATTTTTATTAACTTTTCGACCACATATTTCATAAATTTCATCAAAATATTCGTCAAACAATCCCTATATAAATCAATTTATAAATTATCACACTTTAATTGTTAACCATACATTTCATTGAATCTACAAATACTATTAACTTATTCCCCAGCTATTGAAATGTATTTACAAATAAGTCGTTTATAAATTCATTTCATAAGGAAGACAAATTAGTTTTTAAAAAAATGGAGAAGGCATTGAATTATAGGAGGGTTAGCATATATTTAAAGTCTCGTTATATTGGAATTTGTCACTTAAAATAGGGATGGCTACATGGTGGGTTTGGAATGGCCGAGGCAACCTCCTCCACCCCCTGCTCCATTGGGTAATTTTCCATCACGTTACCCATATAAGGCGGGGCGGGGCAGGATAGGCCCTTTGCTCAGCTTTTAATTTTTTAAAATTTATTTTATTGTCCCCATTTATTAAAGTAAAACAATAATGTAGTTATTAAACTTTTAAATTTATTTATTTATTTTTACAAATTAAATTATTGAAATATATTTGGTAAACTAGGATTTTGATTATTTATCATATTCCTTAAATAATCTTAATTACCATTTTCTACTAGAATTACTGAAATTTCGTAGAGTTTTCCATTTAAATTATTTGAATTTCAAAAAAAAGTTATACGGGGCAGGGCAGGACAGAATAGGACAGGCCCTTGTACTCGTACCTGCCCGGGGCGAAATTCCTTGCCCTACCACCTTTCCAAATACCCGAATAAATGGGTAATCCTCACATCGATCGCACGCAGGGCTCGAGGGTATTGGATTTATTTTTTTATTTTTTATTTTTGTCATCACTAACTTAAAAACTCCATGATTTTTCTCTTAAAAATTTTAAAGGACGTAAAAATTTATCCCATTAAGAAAACAGGAAAACACACTGGATTTAAATCAAGGAAAATTGCCACAAATGTCCTTAACCTTTTATTTTGTTGCAAAATACATTTTAACCTTTCATTTTTGCGATCGTAATCGCAAACTTTTCACTTTAATGATAATCAAAGTCCAAAGGACAGATTTCATCCAAAATGCTGTTAGTCAACAACGATATTGAAATTCTGACTTAAATTGACAAATTAAGTGAGGAGCAAAATGGTAAATGAACACTTTTTACAATAAAATAAAAATCAACAAAAATGAAAAAAATAAAAAGTAAAAACTTTATCCTTCCCCAAACACCCCACTTCCGCCCATGCCATTCCAAAACACAAACTTCATCTTCTGCAAAAATTGACGGCCGTCAACCACCGCCCCCAATATGTTGTCCCATTTCTCCAAATACTTCCTCAAAAACTGGTGCATCAATGAAGTTGTGAAAACAGCTAGATTAACAATCAAGGAAATGCTAGCATTCTTCGATTAATAATTAATATAGTCACTTTACTCAGAGAACTGACGTAGTGGAAGATTATAAAAAAGATGAACAATCACAAAATGAGAAAACACTCAAGGAAATTTTTATTGAATTCAAAAACTGCCGTCTCAAAGGACTTACAACGCCTTAAATAGAAAAAAATCGAGCAAAATTCGGAAAATAGAATAAAAAAAAGATATTTTTCCAAAAATAGAAAAATATGAGATAACTACTAACATGAAAAATCCTTATCTTCAGGATCATCCTCCAACAAACAAAATACATATCCAAATTCTATGGAAAGAGATATTACAAAAACAAAAATTACCATAAATAACAAAAAGGTCTAAACGAGGGTCTAAACGATAGATTTTGCCCAAAATTGACCTTGCTTGGCCCTGAGTTTTATTCATTGGCTCGATTCCAATCAAATTAGACTAACAATTCACCAAAAACGAACAAACTCGAAGTTATCATGAAATCAAAAACCACTTTTATGCCTTGCGACGGTCCCATTTCATCATAAACTCTAATCCCTTATGCACTTCATCAAGAACAAAACGAAATGCCTAGCCAGCAATATGACAAATCCAAGATTTTGAATAATTCTGTTAACACATAAAAATGCAGCCCAAATCGAACAGCCCAAGGAGTGAAGCCCAATTGGAGAATCCTCAAATCAGATAGCCCAAATAACGAAGTCCAATTGAACAAATCAAGATGAAGGCCCAAATAAGGAGGCCCAAGAACGCGGTAACGCCATCTCTCAAGTTTGCAAGTCGCCCAGAATTTGAGCGAATGGAATGTCATACAGTCGCCCAGAGCTGTTACTTTATTCTCGCCCAAACTTTCAAGTCGCCCAAAGTCTTAACAAACATAAAGCGTCGCGGTTATCAAGAAGTGCAGTTATCAAAGCAGTTATTAAAGCAGTCATATCACGTTCCACAATTCAAGGAATTCAATCGATAGTGGTTGAACGATGAAAGGTAATGGCAGCAGTTAAAGAGGCAGTTTTCATGACAAGGTAGCCATTACAAAGAAAGTTGGTAGTTATAAGACGATCAAACAGTTTTTAGAGTGGTTGATCACAAAGAGATCGTCCATGAAGTATAAAAAGGAGAAAAGACATAAAAGCAAAGGACCGAATCCAAAACTCTCGAACAGAGGACATGTAATTTTCATTTCTTTAGTTTTTTAGATTTAAACACTTTTCTTTCAGTAACTCGTGTGCTTGCGCCCCTTGGAGGTACGTTGTTTTTCATTTCCAATTGTGAAATTCATCGTCAATAAAAGAACACCCCTTTTTGGGACTTTGTCTCAAGAGGTTTTGTCCCTTACACAATCGTCTGATCTTTTTTAATTGTTAGCGACTAACCCGCGCGAAACAAATTCTTTCTCAGTAGATAATAGTATAGAATCAGTATATGAAGAGACGCCACATGCCATTGCTCAATCTTGGGTGGGAAATGGTTTCAACCAATGAAAACACTATTATATAACAAACCAATCCGAATAAATTATGGGCGTTCAACATGAAACAGAGTATGTGATGCAGCTAAAAAACAAAGCTCATCAATGCCGTCGAATTTGGAAATGTGGATTTCGGCAAGTCCATTTTCAAGAACGGGCCGTTTAATACTTTAACGATGGTTGCGATGGGCATTACGATGTTGTGCGGATTGGGGGCAACTGTGGACGGTTGTCAGTTTTATGATTTATCTATTTATTTATTTGGATGGGATGGGATGGAAAGGGTAGGTTTTTTTTTTTTCCTCGTTTTGTTGATTTTTGTTTAATTATTTGAATCGTTCTATTATTAAAATTGTTCATTTACCATTTTCCCTTCACTTAATTTGTCAATTTGAGTCAAAATTTCAGTATCAGTATTGACTAATGACATTTTGGACAAAATCTGTCATTTGGACTCTGGTTGCCATTAAAGTGAAATGTTTGGGACTACAATCACAAAAATGAAACGTTAAGGTATATTTTGCAATAAAACGAAGAGTTTTGGGACCTTTACTATAATTTTCCCTTTAAATTATCCCATAAGAAGTCAATTGTACTTATTATAAAGATTAAAGGACAGGGCATTTATTTTTTGTGAAAATTTTGTCTAAGAGATTAAGTATGACTTATTTTAAATTTAAAAAACAAAGTTTTAAAGTTCAAAAATTAAATTTTATTTATGAAATAATTAAAATATATATTTTATTAATTAAATATATTAATATCATAATTATATACTATTTGATCACAAATTATCGAATTAATTGGTCAAAAATTATTTCAAAGTCACAAATCAAAAATTTTATAAGTCACTATTTAGTCATCTGTCACAAATCAAAAAATTTATAAATCACATATTATTTATTATCTACAAAATATCCAATTTATTAGCCACGATATCAAATAATTGATCACATATTATTTATTAGTCATAAATTAAATAATTTACTGATCACAATCGACCAAATAATTGGTCACAAACCATTCCCACCCCACGCCGTCCAATACAACCATGGGCATGAGAACCACTAGGGATGTCGACTCGCAAGCCAAAACATGGGCATGGCTTAAGTTAAAATGGTTCAGATATTTTTTAGCTCGGACTGAGCTGAGCCAGCTCTCGCTTTTTTAATATTTTTACAAGCAGCATGTTGTTGCCTTAAAAGCCTTTTTTACATTCTTTTTTGTCATTCAAAGGTCGGCTCGTTATGGGTCAAAAATGGGCTCGGCACAAGCCTCGAGTCGGGCCAGCTCGGACTTTTTCGGGCCAAGCTGACAAGTTAAATTGACACCCCTATTTGCCATCGCCGTTAACCATCACACCACCACCAGTTATAGTCACAGAAAATGAATAAATGCACTACCACCACCACCAATGCACTATCACCACAGCAATCGACAAGTCACAACAGCGAATCTAATTAGAAAATCACTAACCAAAAAGACCTCCCACAAACCAAAAAAAAAAAAATGAACTCCAAAAAATAAAAGCACTGATGCGATGCTGCTGATTGAGGTTGCAGTAATGGTGCTGTCCGCAGCGAGGCATCGTTGCGCGCAACCACGTCTCAAAGGGGACACTATTGCTTCGTCACTTCAGGTAGTGAGCACCATTTTGTTTGCTAGTGCTGCTGTTACTTGCAGCTGTAAAATAAAGGTTTTCGGAGTCGGATGAAGGATGGGTGCTACGTCGGAACAATGAGGGGAGGGGTACGTAGAGAGAGTGAGAAGAGCGAAATAGGAAGAGGGGGAGAAGAGAGTGGAAAGTAATTTTTAAGGTTGGGATGAAATTTAGTTGGGGTGGTATGGAGTGGGGTGAATTAATTTAATTTACAATATTATTATTAGTATTTTAGAAGATGAATTATCATCTGAATTTTGAACAAAAAACTTTGAAATCTTATTTTTGTATTGGGAAGTTAAAAAATTGACAGACAACAAATGGCAGAAATTGATTGAAAGATGAAAAGAGAAAAGAAGTAAAAATTTCAATCATTTACGACCACGTCAATATTGATAAAGTTTTTGTCAAGAATTCCATATACTCATTATTTTTTCCTCTTTTCATTTTTTTTGTTTAGCTTGTTTAATAATGCTTGAAGGTAAATTTTTTTGTTCCTTTTTCTTTCTCTAACTTTGGAAAGGTGGATTAATGCACTAGACATTTGAAGTACAAACGTACCTTGAAGTGGCAAAATCCTTGTTGATTGTTTAATGTACTTTAATTTTGCCTAGAACCTTCCATCTTGTCCTTCATATTAATGTTCACACGTTTAAAAAAACTAGGTTAGTTTGAATTGCAGTGCAAGACAAGAATCAATATTAGTGTAATAAGATTCTTTCTTCGGTACATAATGCATTTTACGAAACAATCATACCGCGCCTAAGTACGGTTGGCAATAGGATGGGTTCGGGACCCCGCCCCATTACCCGTTTAGGGCGGAGCGGGCGGTTGCTTCGTTTACATAACCGTTTAATTTTTTTTATATATAGTTTTTAATAATTCATTTTATTGCGCCTATTCATTCAAGTGAGACAATAATATAATTATTAAAATTTTTAATTAATTTATTTACTTTTAAAAAGTTAAATTATTTGAACATATTTAGTAAACTAAGGTTTTCATTATTTATCATATTCTTTAGATAATTTTAGTTGCCATATTTTATTAGAATTAATGAAATTTCATGAAGTTTTTTCCTTTAAAGTATTGAATTTTTAAAAAATAAAAAAACAAATGGGGCGTAGCAGGGTTGGGCTCCCGTTACCCGTACCTGCATCAGGGCAAAATTTCTCACCTCATACCCGACCCGATTATCTGATTAAGTGGATAATTGCCGCCC
The DNA here is from genome assembly GCF_002742605.1 of Olea europaea var. sylvestris. Lineage (NCBI taxonomy): Eukaryota > Viridiplantae > Streptophyta > Magnoliopsida > Lamiales > Oleaceae > Olea > Olea europaea. The sequence goes on along the minus strand of NW_019241557.1, from coordinate 51,802 downwards.
ATCGGGTTTGACGGGTATATTTGCTATTCCTACGCCTAGGATTAATCAACAAGCTGTTGATTATGTTTGTCTTCTCTTAAGCAATTTTTCTCTTTAGAAAATTCAACTATACCTAAGTTGGGAGCTTGACGAACACCAACATGTATAATAAATAAAGAAAACAAGAATAAAGAGAAGTAATTTGTATAAGTGAATCGACACTCGTAGTCTTGACTTTAGCGTGCCAAATTACTAATATCTTTCAACCTATATTAGCACAAACTAACGTTATTCATCTCAATCAATGTTTAATAGAGTGTTATTTTTTACCTTATTCAAAATCAACAATATAAATTGAAATTTTTTATATGTGGTATGTCAAATGTTATTTATATATATAACTAATGCAACAATGCAATCTTTACAAGAATTTTGTTGACACTAATTAATTGATAATAATTGTGTCTAATGAAAAAGATTAATGAATCTGAAACCGACCAAACGTTTGAGTATGATGTAAAGGAAGGAGTTAGTTAGAGTGTAGATTTCAAGTAGATGGATGAATGTTTTATTTTATAACATGTAAATAGGCTGTGTCAAAGTCCTCCACATAGTACACCATATGCATATGCAATTTCTATATTTTCATCATAAGCAGCAGTTAGTGTAGTAAACAAGTCAAAGTAAATAGTCATACTTTTAATGCCCATAACTTTAAACTATAACACCTAGATGGCTAGAAACGACCCCATAAGTTCAAACGAGCAATTTGATTTCCATAAATATTTATAGAATCAAGTCGAGTTATCCTTCTATAATCAAAATTTTCAAATTATTAATGTGAATTCAATACGAATTCTATTATCAAAAGTTAATAATCACATCCATAACTAAAAAAAATAAAACTCATTCAATATAATCGCAAATTTCTGTCTTCATACAAATTTTTTTTTGATAAAAAAATATTCACCAAATGTTAATTTAAAAAAGTTAGAACACGTACTTGGTTCTAGATTCAAAAACCACTTAAAATTTAGGCAGAACACGATTTGGTAGGTTTAGGTTCTTTTGCCCACACATAGATGGAATCCCAATGTTCTTTTTTTTTTTTTTTTTACAAGGTGTCCGGGCTTGCGTCGGACTAGATCCTTGTCCCTAAACCTCCGGCCCCTCGGCAGCTCAGGGAGGTAAATTGCAGGATGTGCCTTTGTTGACTCCCAGGTTCCCACAACTCATTTGGACTCCTTCCGCAAAGAGAGCTCTCCTCAATGGGCGTTTGTTCACACCAATGGCTTCCTCTCCATATGGCTCCCAGTGTTGAATCCCAATGTTTATTATGGTAACAGAGGTCCCTGCCTAGCGCGAAGCATTGTTTTGCTGCTTATCCACGTTTTATGCTTTGTAAAACACTATTCATAATTCTCAAATGAGACATTTGATTTTCTACAAGTTCAAATGAGTTATCGCGAATGAACCACGTAAAATCTTGTATTAGAAAAAAGGTTGAACTCCAACCTTGAGGGCCCTCACCGTCCCGTCCCTAGAGAATCGTGAGGGACGTAAACCGCGGAATGTGTCCCAACAGGCTCGGAAACAAGAGTTTGCCCGTACACTGGTGCCCACAAAGTGTCCAATTTTATATTTCAGGAATCGAACCCTCACACTGCGGCTATCAGCAAAGCTGAGACTACCTCACTTCTATTCTTTGCACCACTAGATTATGCCATGGGGGTAAAATCCTGTATTAGTTACATATAAAATGCTAACCAAGATAGAAGATATCTGACTACTATCATCTCAATATTTATCTAAATATCCCTCTTATGAAGGCAAAGATATTATGTCCCTCTTATGAAGGCCATAAAAAGAAAAAAACTGAATGCATATATATGTTGTTTTATGTGTGCATTGAATATAACTATTCTTATCTATAATTATAAATCTAACCAAACTCTTAAGACTTTAAACTTCATGTGAAAGCCACAGCTGACTGGTAATATTCAGTTTGTCTAGAAAAAATTGGCAAAGTCGAATTGAAAGATAAAACCCAACTAACCTGCTTTGACATGCAATAATGCAATAATAAATCATTTCCCATGTGAAATAAAATACAACTTTCCTTTGTTAGGATGGTATAGTTTTGATATGATAACTACACTTGATATTTTCTTCCCTAAATTCATACCAAAGTAATTTTTCTTTTCTCTAAATCCATTCCGACTTCATATTTTCTATTTAGACCATATTCAACGTGACATGATTAGTTAAGAGATACATGCAAAATGTTTAGAGTTTGAGGTGTAATTAACATATCTTTTCTCAATTTTGAGATCGATATGTATTACTGGTTAAGAGTAAATGTGTATATTATATGTTTATGTGGCATAAAGATAAGCGCAAGTTCTATAGCCTATAACAAGAATTTCATGTTCAATTTTTAGGATTTCTTAATTGGAAAAGAGTAGATGTTAAAGTCTGGTTTATCGAATTTTACTCAATTAAGAAATTTAGTTAGCAAATGGGTTTTGTTTTTCTTTTGATGGCAGTTTTGGTTGGCAGAAGAGCCCAATGAAATCCTACTAAAACATTGAAATGTATTCGGCCCAACTTATGGTATACAACATGAACTAAATGAAAGGATCATAAAGAAATCTAAAAAAAAAAAAATGTAATTTGGGGGCATTAACGTATGAATACGACGTACTTAGAAAAAAATATTATTATTAAGACTATGTAATTAAATCTACAGTTACAATATTTCTATTTTGCCATTCACATAAATTTATAGGGGATTCAATTTATTTTACAATTTCAAAAACATTTTGAGAAAGTTAATACAGCAAAATCCTAATATTCTCGCAAAAGACTCAAAAAAATTATACCTTTTGAAACACATTGCAAGTAAAGAAATTGTTCTAGACCAAAACAACTCCAGCATGAAACCTTGATTCATATCAACACAATAGAATCAAGGCTTGACGAACACCCCTCAAGAAACAAAATTTCGTATTGAAAATTAGAAAGAATATCGACACTCTCTACTATGTCTAAAATATCGTGGGAATGTCTATATGTTTTAGTCGAAGTTTGGGGTCTATTGAGTATGTCGAGCTCTGTATACATAGACCGGTTGATTTGAAATACTATAATTTCAAAACTCAAATACCGGTTGACTTTGTCCCTTATTCATATAGTTCCATTTTTTATAAGAATATAAAGTTTTAAACACAAAAATCAACTCAAGTGATACTTTTAACCAAGGCTGATAATATTTAAAGTAAAATACACCAATCCACAATATTAGTTCATGCTCTTCAATTTGAGTGGATAATAAATACCAGTATGATGATATTGGGCCACACAACCCTTTATGTCGATCATTACTGTCAGTACCACCTTTAATCATTTTTTTTAATGATAGGGGAACTCGCAGTCGCTATCTTTAGATGTGCACTGGATAAACTCTTGGGTTGGCGCAACAATCTGTAAACCACGCCAGCTAGGTAAATCGCACTACGCAAGTACTGTGCAACATGTTCGACCGAGAAAGTGTTGATAGAAGGAATCGAACTCATGACCAAAGACTTTCGCTTTCACTTTTAATCATTGCAGTTTAGAAATGATCGAAGCAATATTTTAAAATGTACTTCATTTTAGAAATGAAGAAGCACCTTTAATTGATTACTACTTTGGTGACGTGTATTCATGTTCTCCTAAGAATTATTACACGACACAATTTATTCCACAACTGAATTATTAAACTTATCGAATTATTAGTTTAGGATTTGTCTTTTTAACCTTAAAGCAGTGTAGGCTATCGAAGTATGGGACTGTATTGGAGTTGGAATCCAAAGGTTTGAGCACTTATTATTTGTATCATATTCATGATTTATTTACATGAACAAATATAAAATGGATAGGCACACATTCCACAATTTTGGCGTCAATTTATTAGTAATAGTGCCACACAGTGCCACATAATTTGGATATACAATTTTGGTGTCAATCTATTAGGAACAGTGCCACGTAAGTAAGGTCCATTTACATTAACATCTAATTGATTTCAAAAAAATTCAAAAAATGCTCAGGAACATGAAAGTATACCGTACACATGATATGAAATAACATTATCGAATTCGCGAAATCCCTCTAAAGAGAAGAAGAGAAAAGGAATTACGCAATCTCCAATAGAGATGACAACGGATTGGTTCAGGGTCGGTTCAACCAAAACTATCACCGAACCATTAATTTTTTTGTTATACCATAACTGCACCATAATCACGAAAGTTGGTTCAGTTCAGTTCGATTTGTATCTTGGTTCGGGTCATTAATAACCACAAAACTAAATTATTTTTAATTGGTCCATCCGTTGAATTAAAAAGAAAAAATGTATGAAAGAAAGTCAATAAAAACTAAAAAATGATACTAAGTCGATGTAGCAAACAACATTCCAAATGAAAATGCAAAAAATATCTCAATTCTCAAATACAAAATCGCAATTTAACAAACAATATTTAATAACTCAAAAAGTTCCAACATCTTCATTTTTCCTTACAACTCTTACTATCATACGTCAAAACTCAAAGATGATTCCTATATAGTATATAAGAATGAAAGTAGAGTAATAAATCAATAATCCATCATGTTCTTAACTGAAGATTTAAACAAAGAAATATACCTCTTTGTCAACATTCTCATCCCCAAAACTATGAATCCTATCACAAATTAATTTAATACAACTTGGCCAATTCTAACGGGCGAAAAAGAACGCTCCAACTGCAATATTTCCCAGCTAAAAAGGTAACCCATTCATTGCACACATGTACATCACACATTTTCTCCATTTGCTCTCTCCCACTTATTTCTCCATTCTTGTTCTTTTTCACCTTTCAGAATTTTTAAACCCAAATATCCACTTAGGGTTAGATTTCTGTAATTAAAGAACTCAATTTCTTGTTTATGTGTTGTTTAGGCCACAAGTCATCAAAGAGGAGAGAAATTAAAGTCATTTATCTCTAAAGCAGCCACCAATTGTAAAAAACTGAAAATTCTAGATATACTTTGGCCAAATCTTGTACAAAATTCACAACAAATTCAAATAGACAAATACAAATTATCAAAAGAGAAGATAAGAAGCTCACCAGAGGTAGAAGCCTGAAAGTCGAAGGAGAAGAAAATATTGCAAACGGACGGAGGCGAACGAGACGACAGTCGGCACTCGGCAGACCCAGAAGGCAGAAGCTGAGATTCCAATTTCCAATAAAACATTTGTGCCTTTGTGTTAGACTGTTAGGGTTCAGGGTAGGGTACGTGGGTTTAAATTTAATATGTTAACGGGCCAGAAATTTTGGGCAAAAGAAATTAAGTAATTAACATAGAAAAAATCAAAAAATTATGGAAAGCCCAATTATTATTAATTTATTATTTTTTCTAATGGTTAATCGGTTCAATTCGGGGCGATGGCGTAAATATCATACTTGCCCCGCTCCGAACTGGTTCATTAAAATTAAATATTATATCCTCCCCATTGCATCATAGGTTCGATTTTTTTCGCTCCATTCGATTCCATTAATCGCGGATTTTTTGGTTTTGATGGTTCGAATTGTCATCCCTAATCTCCAAGATGAATTTTGGGAAGGATAAAAAATGAAAATAATAGATATTTTTTCCCTACCAGATATCCTGTTTTCACAATCGCACCAAAGAACTATCTTTTTAGAAATTTAAAAAAAAAAATTATCAGAAATTCGCTAAAGTAAAATAATAATTGAGATCTTGTAAGTTGTTATTACATCATTCACTCCAGATTAAGTAAAAAAAAATTAAAATTAAAATTAAAGAAATGATCATAAATTTTAAAAGAAAAAGAAAACATGGTCTTGGTTTAAATCCCATAAAAAAATGTGAATATCTCAAATTTTAGTTATTATTCATTTTACGGCTATAATTGTCGACATTAAAGAACCGTTGTCTTGATTTTTTAGTGTTCCAACCACACATTTGTCACTGTTTTCACATGATTTACCACCTAGTTCATGTCGAATTGTCAATACCTTTACGTGATATTCAATAATGATTCCCCATCCAACAAGAAATCGAGCTTTATTTATAAAAAATTTCCATATCATTTATTAATATAGGCAAGTGGTTTAATAAAAGAGAACTCTACATTATGGAAAAGTATACAGTTAAAAGGATATTAAAATTTCATGAATTTGACAAGATTGAATTAGATAACAAGTAAGCCCTGTTTGAGTCCCATTATTTCTCATTATATTAAATTAAATTTTTTTCTTTCCTACTTTTAACCACACAACTTTTAATTAAATAATATTACATGTAAATCAAAAACTTTTCAACTACTCATTTTTCAAAAAAACACTATTCATCTCATTATAATTTACAAATAATGGGACCCAAACGAGGCTAAATATTTCATCCGTATCATTCAAAAAACTAAACATGTCACTAATGTAGTAAGAGATACGTAAATTTATCTATATCCCATATTATAAATGAGATGAAATAGGAAACGAATGCGATTGAGATAGAAAACGATATAATTTGTATAACTATTTTGTCTTAAGTTTTCCAAAGAGAAAATACTCTCCTTATAAAGTTATGAACAATTAAAATTAAAAGATTATACAATCAAACTAATTAATAAGAAAAAATATCAAAGAATATCATACTATGGAAACTATTTTGTCAATCTTACCATATCCTTAACACACTAAGTTAAGTGGCAAATTGAAGCGGGCTACTTTCAGAATATTGATTCCTTGAAGGCAACTTATAACTAGAGTATTGAACCTAATAACATGTCTCACACTGCAGTATTAAGACTTGATTTGTCGACTCGAACCTCTTCTTATTGCATTTTTGAATGTTTTAGTTAGTCAACTGATTTATTTATATAGATTCAATGTGTAGAATATAAGCAATTAAAAAGCAACAACCCACTTTTAATTATTTCTAAGTGATTAGTCAATCAAGTTCAATTATACTATGGTTTGAATGTCACAATCAACAAATAAAACAGTAAACAACACTAAAGATGACCACGAAGAAACCCCAACTAGGTAAAAATTTCGAGCACTTTGTCAATTAGTAATTCACTATAAATTGAAGCAAACTTACAGTACGGACCAAATTCGTCTGCCCCGTGGAAATTTTGACCTCAATTCATGCAATCTCTATTTATCCTACTGAAGTTGTGCTCCTTAAAACAAATCCCGACTCCTGGTTATGACTTAGCCCTCTTGGACTGCTTGCTCATGATGCCAAATCTTGACTCTTGGAACCTCACCTTAGTCCTCTTGAATTTGTGATCGATTTATATTTGATGGATTAAATAAAGAATTCTTAGTTCTTCCAATGAAACCTCATTCGACAGTGTCGGAAATCCCGTCTCTTCCCAAAACTCCAATAACTCTGAATATTAATTGGCGAAGATAGGTTTGATGTTTGATCAATGATCTTTTGTGTGTGCTTTGGGGGGAGTGTTTGGGATGAAAAGAAATTAAAACATGTCACCCGAGCTCTAGGTTAGTAGTAAGAAAGCGGCAGCTGAGCAATTGTCAATATTTTCATCATAACTTTATCTGATGATATCAAATTAAGGTGATTTAAAATGCATTGGAAAGCTGACTAAAAGGACTTCAATTCTTCTAGACATTCTCCAAATTCGAATATTTTCTATGTGAAAAATTCGTTGTAATTTGCGACTAAGAATTTAGAACATAACTTCTGCGGTTCTTTGACACCCTTTAAACTTTTAATTACGTTTCCTTGATCATATGTGATCTTTTTGGACATATTTGACATCTTGGACTCCATTAAAACTTATACTACAAATTCTTAACTATTTTGAATTGTAACACGATAAACTCCTAATGCAATCGAAATAGGACTTGATTTCGAATTAGGAAATCGCAAATTACAATTTGGACTTAGCAACATCAATTTTTATAAGATTGTTTTGCCCTGATTAATATACGGTACTATAACTTTGATCAAATGGCATTTGCTGGAGAGAAATGGACTTGATTTTGTTGGAATGCGGAAGTGGAATTATCCAGAAATTAAAAAAAAATCATTAATTCAAAAATAACATCGTTTAAATGTTCACGTGTATGTTATATCAAAGAAACAAAGTATTCGAATTTTTACCTAAATTCGATGATAAATTCTTTAATTAATTCTGAATCACGAACTTTCAGCTTTTTAATTCCAAGAAATTGATGCTTCAAACCTCCAGGTCTTCTATGGTATTTTCCACAGTCAAGACTACACTGGTGAGTAAGACACCTTCTTTTAATTAAATCAAGAAATCAATTCTTGAACCGGACAATTGAAAAAATCAAGAATAATAATTTTTTTCTCTCCAAAATTTGAACACTATGAAATTATGTATTATGAATATTGTGCAATTCCTTTCTATATGATGTCTAGAATCCAACTAATCTCTATTTATAAATATAGAAGAGTTCCAATCATTATATAATAATAATTCCACATTTAAAGGAGTTCCAATTAAAGTCCAAATCCAATTAATTTACATTTAATTACATGTGTAGTCCAAGAACTTTAATTACAATTATAATTAAGTTCACAACTTTAACAGTAATTACAACTGAGTATAAAACTTTTATTTTAATTACAATTATACCCAAAACTATTATAATTACCGTAATTAAATTTCAATACTTTATGGAGCTACTACAGGGACCTGATCGGATATATATTTTCCAAGTTACAATAATTAGATTCTGTCTAGTCGATCCTAGACCACTCAATCTAAGTATTAGTCTTTTCTTTTTTCACTAAAAGCAGAAGACTAGATTCGTGAAATATATAAGATCATAGAAGCCAATAAATCTGTAATACTTTCCTCTGACATAACGTACATATATTTTATCCTCATCCGAGATTCGATAATTAGATACGAGCTTAAATGACCGATTTACCCTTCTAATTATTCTCACCAACTTAAGTTTCATTTTCTTCAATGGTCCTGTGAATTAATCACAGATGTCCAAATTTAGTCGTCGCTAAACATTGAGTTTAGATTTTAACCGTCCAACAAAAAATACATAAGTAGTTACGTTATCCATTTTACAGGGTGACGATTCCCGACACGAATTCATGTTTTCTACTTTGCTCTTTTTTAAGTTCTCAATTCATTGAGATATTTGACCAATCAAATTGACTCGCCCATTGATGAATCAAAAAACCATTAAAATCACGAAAAGATATACATAATCCCGTCAAGAGATTTAGATAAAATGCACAACGATCTAGTTAAATTTAATTATCCGTACGATCATGCTATATTAAATTTGACACGTTGTCCATTCAATGCACTCCACGTGTACAAGTGTCATCTTTAATTATTTCTATGATAAGGATAAATCACAAATCCGAATAATGAATCGGTCGACACTACAACCTTTTAGTACAAGGTACCAACCCTTATACATTGGTTGTGAACAAATTATTTATGATCAAAGTATAAGTTGTTTCACACTATACTTCTCAGTGCAAGTACTCAACTTATATTAATTCAAGTGATCATAAACACTTTAATTTGTATGGTCAATAATAACTAGGGTCTTGCTTGATGTATACAATTTTTTTTTGTATAGCAAAGTGTGCTCCACTCACATGGGGTGGGGTCCACTTGAATATTTTGTTATGGCGGACCCCACCCCATGTGATTGGAGGATATCTTTATATACAAAAAATTATGTACATGTAGATTTATCCTAATAAATAATACAATAAAATCATAATTTATTTATTATAAATGATTATTTTAGCATAGTAAAATATACACAACCCATTTGCATGACAGCAGCAACACGTGGTATATGGATTCTCTAGATCTGATCTAATAGTCGAGTTAATCAATAATGTTTTTTGATGGGATTAAGGAATACATTAATTGAAAAATGGTGGGTGTTTAAGAATTGATGGGTCCGAAAACGTAGGTGAAGCCATAAGAGAGAGAGAGAGAGAACTGCAACAAAAGATGAGAGTTATAAAAGCAAAAGAAGAAGCAATGATTCTTTCTTCCTATGGGAATTTGTAATCAGAATAATAATATAGTTTACTATTCTGAAATCTACTCTTTTTCCAAGGGAGAACCGTAGGAAAAGAGCCTTCCATCTACCTTCCTTACACCTCCTACCATCCTCCTCCTCCGATGCTCTGACCACCGCCTCCTCCGTTTTCTGCCGCCGTTCGCCCCCTACCATTCAGGTGCTTATTTCTTGTTTCGATGCATTTTTGTTATTATGGCGTGTTTGTGTTTATTAGTTTAGAATTCTTGTAAGTTTCTTCTTCTTAGTATATCGCCCCTATATCATTTGGATCATTTAGGGGCCTTAAGTAGCGATCTGGCGTATTTCTCCCTCTCGACGATGAACCTTCTCCCCGATTTGAATCCGATAAAAAGTAAATCACCTGTGAATATGGGGTCGGCCTGCTTCGTAATGGATTTAGCCTAAAATGAATAGTGCTTGGTAGTAAATTCATTTTGAAAAATGTAGAGGAATGTAACCATCTTGAATTATATATATATATATATATATATATATATATATATATATATATACATATATATATATATATATATATATATATATATATATATATATATATATATATAGGCTAACATTTTTATTTTTCCCTTTCGATTGTTATCAGGCATAATTTGATTTAATTCAGTAAACTTCGAAAATAATCCATACATTTGCGGCTTATAATCTGATAAAGTTTGATCTGAAGATTAATTGTAAGACCATTGCATAAAAAAATATTTAATCATTATTTAATGTAATAAACTTGTGATCATGTGAAGACTTCTTTTGTCATTATCAAGCCACATTTATTAAATTATGATCACATGGAATCAATATCTTCAAAGAAAAGGGATTAACCTAAACATACACATCTTGGTGGCATTTAATAAAAAAGTATTTTCTTGATTTTATTGTCACCCTTGTAAAGTTATTAGATAAATCAATTGAAAATCAAATTGCAGCAATCTTTGTTGTATTTGAATCTTGGCATTTGGATCAAGAAATGCTGTAGAACAAGAAAATCTTGAATTCGTATTCGCATTTTGGTCGAATATTGTTGTGGTAAGAGCTGAGAGCAATGGAGGATAATGGAGGAAGCTGCAAGGTGACAGGAATCAGGCAAATTGTTAGACTCAAGGAGTTCCTTCAGAAATGGCAAAACGTAACACTTAGCCCCAAGGGTAATAACGCGCGATCTAACGAGAATCAAGTTCCTGGAGGCATTTCACCGGCAATTAATAGAAGGCTGAGGAGCACTAACGTATATTGCGACTCTGATGAGGATGGTTGCCAGAGCCCAGAATCACCGAATGATGTTCCAAAAGGTTACCTTGCAGTGTATGTTGGGCGGGAGCTTAGGAGGTTTATCATCCCCACAAGCTATCTTAGCGATCCACTGTTTAAGGTGTTGCTAGAAAAGGTTGAGGAGGAGTTTGGATTTGATCATAGTGGCGCTCTTACAATCCCGTGTGAGACTGAGACCTTCAAGTATCTCCTGCAGTGCATGGAAAATCATCGAAAAGAGCAAGCCGAAGGTAACGCAGGTTAAGTACTGTTATCCATCTTCTCTTTACACAATTTGACCTCTTGTCTCATCTTGTCATGCCTCAATACATTGTCCGGAGTTTCAATTTTATCCATCTGAATCAAAATTGGGAATTTGCAAGAGAAGCAAGACTTTATCATTGAATCACAGATTAGCATGGGGTTATTTTAGTTCAAAATCATTGTTTAATGTGTTGAGGAGGGGTACGAGTACTGGACATGACATAGAGTGTAGTCGATAAAATTTTTGTTTCTTTGAATACTCGTTAATTTATTTTTGTGTGTTCTAAACTCGGTAACCTAAACAATTTTGCAGCTGGGACATCATATTCTGTTGAGTGAGGGAAGTAACTTGGTCTCTTCAAAGATTGAGATATAATAGGTGGCATGTATAACGAAGGTCTCTTTCTTATTGTATGAAAATTTTCAGTTTTCCTGTTTCATATTTCTTTCGAAATGACAAATATTAGATAGATAGAATTATTGCTTTTGGCGGTTACAGCAGTTGCCTGTTCCTGGCCTTTTTAGCTTGCCAAACTATTCACATTCGTTTGGTGCTTATTCGATTAGATGAAATTCAGTGTTCAGATTACAAAATTCGTTTGGTGCTTATTCGGTTACAGCAGTTGCCTGTTCCTGGCCTTTTTAGAATGTACACATTGTAATAGGTACATTCTATTATAACGTGTAATTGTAACATAATGGTAGAACTTATGCGTAAATCAAACTTGTCGAAAAATTTTAAACTGCAACACTAGAAACCCAAAGTATTTATAACTATTAACTTGAAATCTTTACAAGAAATTGCAAATCTAGAAATACACTGTAAAATCTACTCACTAACACCACGGACATCAAGATTGGTGACCAAATTAGGCTCAGATCTTTGTACCCTTCTGTATCATTAAGGATGCCCTATCTCAACCACAGAACCCTCACAGGTCCCCAAATCTACCCTTCAATGGACCGAACACAAAAGGACTCAATAATAGATTTTCCAATATACTCACACAGAAGGAAAACCCCCAAATTATCGATCTTACAAAGAAAAAATGATTAATTCACAAAGAGAGAAGATGAACAGACATGAACAGAAGAACCCAGAAGGTTCAGACGGTTGGAGAAAATAGAGGAATGAAAAAGTCTCTCAAGTTAGGATTGAAGACCCATATTTATAGTAACACACAATCAACCGTAGATCTGTATCTTCATCCAACAATCCATAGTAATGCACAAGATTGGGCTGATTTTGGGTCATGGGAGTGGGCCATCTCAAATGAAGTTATTGGGCAAGGTTAAGTATATTGTAATTGGGCCGAAGGCCACTTTCTCATCATCGCCTAAACAATGGATTGGACTGGCATCACAGCCCAACAGTTCAAAGTCAGAAAGTTGCAACATAGACATAAAAATATTTTTAAATGTAATTATATTTTCCCAAGACCGCCTAAAACGGCATGCATAAACCCAAAAATGTAAACAGAATATGTTTAACATTTTCAAATGGCTCGACCAAACACCTCCCATATCGATCAGGCACCAAAAATATTGAGCAATTGTAGTGAGTATAAAAATATACTGTAAGATACAAGCTCGATTTCACATGCTAATGCTAAGTAAACTAATATAAACATGTTAACAAACTTTCCATCGTAAGAGCATGATAGTCTCAAATCTTGAATTTATGTCAATGTTGTTCAAGTTCTAATACTACATAACATTTCAGGTACATCCCAAACCTCAAATTAGGGTTGTTGGTTCACATTGTTCAATATTGAAATGAGAAATCAATGACTTGAGCTATTGATTGATTGAGTTGTTAAATCATTGAGAACAAGATGAACAACTTCAAACTTGAGAAGTTTACTTGGAGAAGATAATTCTAGTTTGAAAAATTAACTTTTCTTATACTTTATTATATAATTTTTTTTAACATTCTTTAACTAGAATTTGAAAGAGAGTGTTTTAACTTTGTAAAATGAAAAAAGAAAATGGATTGTGGGTCTAAACTGAGGGGTTTGGCCACCTTGAGTTTTTTTATATAAGAAAGTAACTTAAATTTCGATCAGTAAGAATGATCAACGAAAAGTCTTGTAACTCTCATTTTTATTAAATAGAGAGTAAATATGAAGATTAATTATATTGTTAGTGGTTAAAATAGAGTTCTGCCATGTATACAGAAAAAGTGCTACCAAAATTGCTACGTAAAACACTTAACAATTTTGATAATGGCCAAAAAAAGGGGGGGGGGGGGGGCGAA
>NW_019241557.1:18356-37752 GCF_002742605.1 Olea europaea var. sylvestris | reverse complement strand
TTTTTTTTTTTTTTTTTTGGGGGAATTGAACTATACGTATGTATGTTTCATTGTGTGCGTACACAGAGTACACTTAATTTGGTCTCTAAATTGAATTTTTGAAACCTTGTGTACGCAAGGCTTACAAGCCTATACTTAAGCATAGTAAAAAAAAAAGTTTTGCCGAACTTTCTCACGTGTATTTTGATCATTTTCAACAAATTCTCATCCCATTAACTTCTCTTCGACTCTATTTGACTCTTGTCATTTTTGAATCATTGTTTTGCAATCCGAATCAACTTTTGAAGTATTGCATTTTAGTCCCCAAACTTTATATTTGATTCAATCGAGTCATTTTTCCTTGTAATCTTGTTCCTTTATATTCCAATTATATCCAATCAAATCCTTAGCATCTTTGGTCTTTATTTTGTCTCTTGTCTCATCTATGAATTGTTTGTAATTCAGTCCTCGATTTTCAAATTTCGCCATTTTTTACTATTTTTGCATTTGTTTATCCAACTCTTCATCATATATCGAATTTTACATATTTGACACAATATAACATGAATTAGGCTATATTTCAATAGAAGAACTATAAAATATCATTATTTAAAGTCTCGAATAAGTGTATAAAATACACTTGTCATACCCCCAAATTTGAATATTTGTTTGTCCTCAAACAAAATCAAAACATGACTTAAGATAAATACTCAAGCATGCAAAAATATTTAACTAGCTAACATGGTATTTTATCTCGGAATTGAAATCATGATATTAAATCTAAGTACAGCTTCAAGATCACAATACAAAAATCAAAGTCTACTTTCTAATGCAAAGTTGACGTGTGTGTGTGAAGAATTAAGCATAATATCATGAATTCATAATTTGTTCCATTCTCGACCCTTAATTATCAAATATGTTCTTGTCTTCACTCGTGAGATTCAAATACCCTCAAACTTATTCTTTTTGCTATTATCAAGTGTGAGGTCTAAAGTTAATTTTCATACTATCCTCACCTCTCTAGTTTAGATAAATCTCACAAATTGCAGTTTAACATGTCAATAATCAAGGACCCTCCTTTAATTTTGATTGCTTGAATCTCCACGACTTAACTAGGCTAATAGTCCCTTATTAAAAGTCAAATTTCCTTAAATAAGAGTTTGTGACTTAACCAAGACATTTGGTGCGTCTTCTATTTCATGTACCTGCTTTTTTCTGCTTGCTCTATTTTTTTTAAAAAAAAATTTCAACATTTTTTCCTTATTTGCAACATTCTCCCCCTTAAGCTTTCTAAATTACACACTTAGCGAGATTTAGGCCGTTAACTTCTAAGTCAGTTAACTTTAGGGTAACATTTTTTAACACCCTTACAAGCTCAATAACTCAAGTTATAAAGGCTACAAACATAAATTTTCAAATAAAATATTTTTTTATTAGTGCAATGTCCCTCATTAAACACTTATTCAAGTAGACCGACACTACTTGAAACTTTCACCCAATTTCAATCTATTGACCTTAGACAATCCACATAAGATTTTTAAATTTCACACATGGAATCCTCATTTATCTGAACACCTTCCTACAATAGTGAAATTTCCCTAAACTATTCTAAATTTGGTCTAAGAATGGGTTTAGCATCTATGGTCCACTATTTCAACCTATCCAATTATGAAATCAACTCATTTCTACACAATGCTTAACTTAATTCACGTGCTCAATATATATCAAACTCTTCATGAAAAAGTAAAATTACTTAAGCATGCAATTTATTCACCATTCATATATTAATTTATAATTCAATATATTCCTCATTATCAGGCGGGCTAACTAACTTGCACAAGTACACAAAAAGAAAATATTTGTGAATTTTTATTTTTTTTATCAAATAGCTAGCTTTTCCTATTGCTTCCCATTGTCTTCATGGTCATTGTTGGTTTAAGTGTTATGCGATATCATGTTCCTACACAATGCGACTAGATAAAGTATTAAGATTCAAAAACCCAGAACAAGTGTTACTTAGCCCAAATATCTAGTAAACCAATAATGTCTAAAAGACCTAAGAGAAAACGGGCTGTGGATGATGAGCCCTTAAAATTGAGTAAAAACTATTATAAATTATCTTAAGCTACTCTAAAAAAAAAAAAAAAAAAAAGGGGATAGACGTGTTGGGTTGCCTCCCATCAAGCGCTTGTTTAAAATCCTTAGCTTGACTTCTATTATTTTTAGGCTCATCACGGTAGCTTGAAAAGGAAATTTTCAGTTATGCATTTCAGACACTAGTTGCACTTCTTTGATTCATCCTTGACTCTTCACACAGTCAGGTTTCCATTGTTGTCCCTTCCAACAATTCGATCTTCATTTTGCTTGCTCTTGTAGCTCTCACAGTGGTCCATTCGTTTTCAATCCTTAAAGTAGGAAGGTTGCTTAGAAGGATTTTTCATACTGAAGCTCTGCTGCTTATCTTTCACCCTTAGGACTATCTTGTTTGTGTCAAAATTCAGTAAGGCTCGACTTGTTGACAGGAATGGCTTTCCTAAGATTATTGGCATCTTACATGCCTCTTCTATGTCTAAGATGATGAAGTCAGCGGAAATATGAACTTCCTCGCCTTGATAAGCATGTCTTCACCTATTCCGTAGGCGTGTTTTAATGATCGATTCACCAGCTAAGGATAATAGATATCCCCTTAAGATATCCTAATCCTAGTTTCCTGTAAAGAGACAGTGGAATTAAATTAATACTCACTCCTGAATCAATTAAACAATGTATATCATGTAAATTTTCTATAGGATATGGTAGAGTGAAACTCCTTGTATCATTAAAGTTTGGGAGGGATTCTGCATTGAACGATCGTGCTATATTCTTCAGATAAAGCTATTGATTCATGCTTGGCAGCTTCCTCTTCTTATCCAACATCTTCTTTAAGAATTTGGAATAGTTTGAAATTTGAAGGATCGCGTCAGTAAAAGGGACGTTGACATACATCTTTTTAAGGACTTCTAAAAATTTTGTGAACTACTTCTCTAGTTTGGTATTTTTCAACCTTTGAGAAAATGGGATTGGGTGTGCAGGTGCTTTGATAAAAACTATTACATCAACCTGTGGATTGTATGAGGACGTTTGCTTATCCTTCTCTGTTGATTATTCAAAATACTCCACTTGTTACTTGCTTTTTGTAGTTACTTGAGTGCTCTCATTCTCGTTCATTCTGTCCAATGTTTTAAAAATTGACCCGAAAAAGAAGAAGGGTCGAGGTTTAAAGGGTTGAACCGGGGTCGAATTGGTATCGAACCGAATGACAAATTAAATAAATAAATACACAAATAAACTATAAAATATCACGATTATAATATATTTTTAAATTTTAGTTTTCTCATTCAAAGTAAATATAATCCATGGTTGCTAATTAGATTTATTATAGTAATTTATTTTATAACCTCAAAAACTAACAATTAATATGTTAAAAATAATTTGCTTTGTTCAAATTGAAAATTAAAATCTTGTTGGGGTTTATATTTGTTAATGAAAATAATGAAGTAAACTTGTAAACACTTAGAAAGTTATATTGACAATTGACTATTATTCCACATTGGAAGATTACCACAACATTAGAAGAAGAGTCTCCTTTAAGAAGAAGCTAGTATCCCACATCGAAAGATTATTAAAACACTGAAAAAATGGTCTCTTTTGAAAAGGAGGTAAAGAAGAATAACTTCTATAAAAAGATTATTTGGGCCTTCGATTGCAATGGGTGGCCCATTAAGATAGTTAAAAGTTTTTGTGGAAAAAAAAAATCAAAACTGTGGCTGGTTTATCGGTTCATGGTTCAACCGGCTGGATTGATGGTATATTAGCCGGTTCTTTGTTTTTCGGTCAATATATGAGTATTCGACTGGATTAAAGGCTGGTTTACAGGTTTCCCAATTGATCTGGCCGGTCTAGTCCGATTTTTATAACATTGATTCTTACTATAATTTTTATATTGTGATCCAAAAGTGAAATTTTACACTTCATGGTTGCCATCAATAACAAAAATCTCGAAGAAATCACAACCAATAACTTTGATACCACTTGTTAGGAAACAAAATGGATTGAGGTAATATATGACATAATATGAAATATATAATTGCGAACAAACAGTAAGATAAAAGGCAAATCAGCAGATGAATGTAGTATTTTGTTTAATTGAATAATATGGAGAAAATAAATATAATAACAATATTTACACAATTATTTTATATTTCAGTAACATGAAACTTGTGAAAAGAGTCTAGTATTTATAAGGGTGCATGCCAAATTCTAGAAATATGACAAAGATGGAAACAAGATAAAAATCACGTAGAATAAAGGGAAAAAATTTCTCTAAAAATTCCAACCTAATTTGAAAAAAAGACCTAACAAATACAACAGTTTTTTTAGTACAACGGAAGTTCATTCCCTGAAAATAACCTAAAGCCTCAATGTAGTAATCCTTCGTGCTCTTAAAATAACCTAAAAGTGTATTACTCCTTTAAAGATGAAGAGATCATTAGAATTTCAAGATTGTTGTTTAAATATCAACTAGCATTGAGATTTTAATATTAGTGTTCTCAAATTAATCACGTGACTAAATTTCCAAATAATCATCAAAATATGAAAAAATGAACTACTCTTTTTGACAAAATTAACCTAAAATTCTAATACTGGGATGGAAATTCAATAATACCTGAATAGTAAAATGTTGCATTTTATAAGTAGTTGAATTTTAGTTGTGGAGAATGTGCGGTGACTGCACCATGTTGATATAAACGCAGCATGAATGGACGTTTCTACCTCAAAAAGCCGCAAAACACGGTCGTCTTCTTTTGTTCCCTTGTCTCCATTCAAAAATAAAATAAAATAAAATAAAATAAATGCTATAACTACCTCAATTTACTCATTTATTCACTTCTCTTGACTATGAAAGCTTTTAATTTCCAATATAAAAAAGTCCCCCGGAGGCATAGTCTAGTGGTGCAAAGGATAGGAGTGAGTTATCTCACCCCTTACTGCAGCTGCAATGTGGTGATTCGATTCCTGAGATATGGAATTAGACTCCTTGTAGACGCAGTGTACAGACAGCTTTTGTTCCCTGATCTAATGGGGCACATCTTGCGATTTACCTCCCTCACAAAACTCTAAGAACGAGATGGTGGGGACCTCAAAATTGTGGTTCAACATTTAATTTCCAACATAAAAAGTTTGTGGACGATCTGTTTTGCTACGTAACAATCAAATTAAAGTGAAACTTCTTGTTTGACTCTACTTTTTTGGCTTCTTGCTCGTCTCACATTCAACACCTGTCGAGGGGTGGCACATAAATTAATAACTTCGGTGGTTCTTCTAATTCTATTGTACTTACTACATATAAATATGTTACTAGTCTTGCGTTTCTAATTCTATTACATGTAATAGGGTAGCAAATAAACGCATGTACTAAATAAATTTCATGTCTTCCACTAGTACTTTTATTATATAAAACTTAATCGTGTCTACCAACAGTGCAAAACTATAGATAGTATGGTTAACTCATATTATAGAAGGAAAATTGCACTGTTCAATTTGAAATGAATCGACCGAGTTAGTCCTTAACATTGTATTATGATTTTATAGTTTGTCGGAAACAACATAAATCATTCAAATCTATAGGAAATCCTTAAATGGCTCGCACATTCAGTTAAAAGACGATCAACGAGCTGGTTACATATAATGATAACGGAAACTTGGAATAAATTAAAATGAATAATTATCATGACTAAAACTATTGATATGTGCGAGACCAATTAATGTGGCCCAAGTAATATTATTAATGGATTAATTAAAGTGATTTATTATTGTTAAAATTTTATTCGCCTATTGAGGAGTGACAGTCTTATAACTATCCACTTTGATGGAAAGTGGTTTTTTTTTTTCCTTACCATGAAATTGACTCTCTCTACGTATATAAATGTGAATGAAACCCATCAAATTAGAACATTCAATTGCAGAGACGAAAAGACAGAATAGTTTATTGATATTACTAGTTTCTTCTTCTTCTTCTTCTTCTTCTTCTTCTTTTTTTTAAATCTTTCAATTATTTTTATGGATCAAGGTATATTTCTTGATCAATTTAATCTATATGTGAAAGTCATGAATTCTAAAGATCTTGGTACTAGGATTTAATTTCTTACAATATAATCACCCGTGAGGCTTTCCCTTCATTAAGATTAGCCGAGTAAAATGATTTTTATTTATTTATTTTTTTTCCCCGACCACATTAGGTGTCTCACTTTAAGAAATGTATACTACACTGCTAATCATAAAATTAAATAAAAACATTATGAAAAAAATATACAGTTTATATGCCAAATGTGGGGATGAACATACACAATCAACCCCTCGACAGTTAAATTTCAGTTACTGGCAGTAATTTTTAAGCATAAATTATCAGCATGCATAAAACTCCACCAGCTCATCCAAGGACTCAGGCTGAGGATCAGCATTTCCCAGCATCCAGAGGAGGTGCTCGAAAAGCACCACCTCGCAGCGAATAGTGGTCGACTCTTCGCCGTCGCCAGACCGCTCCACGAGCTCTCTGAAAAGTGGATTGTCCATCACATCAGCAGTGATGAAGTAGAGCCGTCGTGACTTGCCAACATAGATGGGATGCAGGTCCTTGGCTGCACTGTTTTTGTCAAACGAGCCATCATCTGATGAGTTATTGGCAACCAAAGTGCCCATACAGGTGCCGCTGGGGCGGCCGAGCTTGAAAGATTGCATCTTTTTGAGAACTGACTTGAGTTTGGTGAGCTTGCCTCCTTCAGCCATTAATTTTTAAGGAATTTTTGGAGGAAAGTAAATTGGATGTAGAAAATGAGAGGAATTTGGGGCGTTTATGGGGTTTGAGAAGGATATAAGGTCCGTCATTTAAAGGGAAGGCAGGTGCGGGTGGGGTCAGTTGGGGTGCAAATTTTGACAGAGAAAATGAATGAAAATGAAACGAACAAAGCATGTGGGGTCAGCCTATTTACTGTAAAGAGGATGGGAACNGGCATCAGGGTACTCAAAGGTTTTGAATTGGAAGTCTACTTGTGAATATGGAATCATATTGCCGGTGATTCAAAGAAGGGCGAAGAAAATTGAACTTCACTGTATACAAGATGGAAATGCAGTGGATTGGAGGACAGAGATTAAAGGGTTCCTTAAAGAACCTAATGGAGGGATTAGCAGGAAGACAAAGCTATGTTCGCTGAATTACACACTAATAGATGAAGAATTGTTTAAGAAACGCTCTGATGGTGTATTACGAAAGTGTGTAAGCTTGCAAGAAGCCAAGACAATCATGGCTGAAGTGCACGAAGGGATATGTGGAGCTCATCAAGCTGGCCAAAGGATGAGGTGGTTAATTATTAGGAGTGGATATTTTTGGCCAAAGATGGGAGAACTATGCGTTCAGTACGTAAAAAATTGTTTAGCATGCCAAAAACATGGTCCAATACAAAGAGCGCCAGCACGAGAGATGTCACCTATTATTAAACCTTGGCCATTCAAAGGTTGGGCGATAGATCTAATAGGGAAGATCTACCCTCCATCGTCCAAACAACATACTTTTGTTATAGTTGCAACCGACTATTTCACCAAATGGGTAGAAGCGGTATCTTTAAAAGAGATCACCCAGAAGAATGTTATAGAGTTTATTCGTGATCACATTATTTATAGGTTTGGAATTCCACAAAGTAGATCACGGAACATCTTTGAATGGGGATCAAGTGAACAAATTTTTGAGCGAGTTTGGGATTAAATTAGTAAACTTCACACCGTACTATGCTCAATCCAACGGACAAGTAGAATCTTCTAATAAGATTCTAAAGAATATCATCAGAAAGATGATAGATGAAAACGCCAGAAATTGACACGAATGTTTGAACAAGGCCTTATGGGCTTATAGAACATCACCTCGGTCAAGTACCAAAGTTACTCCTTTCCAACTTGTTTATGGACAGGAGGCCGTTTTGCCTATGGAAATCAACGTGCAATCAATTCGAATGTGCTTGCAACATAAGTTGAATGATGATGAGTATGCCGAATCACTAGTTCAAAATTTATTAAGTTTAGATGAATTGAAATTGGACGTCTTAGATAGGTTGCAAGTTCAAAAGTAAAGAATGGCTAAATTTTATAATAAAAAAGTCATAGCCAAGTCGTTCAGCCTGGGTGAACTAGTTTGGAAGACGATACTCCCTTTGAATACCAAGGATCCAAAGTACGGGAAGTGGTCGCCCAATTGGGAAGGACCATACAAAATAAACATTGTGTTGCCTAATGGAGCGTACCACTTAGAAGATCTAGACGGCACCAAGCACGTAAGATTCATTAACGGCAAGTATTTGAAAAAATATGTTCCTTCTTTATGGGAATGTAAACAGATAAAAACATAACCAATCATTCTGGACGATGAAAAGATAATAAAGACAGAGCGAAATACGTTCGAATAAAGTTCTTTATTATTAAACGTTCATTACAAGAATACAAAAGATACAAATGATGGAAGTGCTACAAAATACAACTAAAGTATCTCCCGGTTGACCGCTGAGTAAGTTTCACACCGCCTTCCTAAATGCATCGCTACAATGGTAGGATTGACGAGTAAGAGGGTGTACTGGCCCTACCGCCTTCCTAATTGCATCGCTGCAATGGTGGGGTTGATGAGTGAGAGGGTGTACTGGCCCCACTACCTTCCTAAATGCATCGCTGCAATGGCGAGGCTGAGAAAACTCTCAGCAGGCAAGCTGAGAAGCACTCTCAGCAAGCAAAGTGGCCCACATGCAGCCCAAAAATTGCCTCCCATCATTGACTCATTGTGAAGAACAAAGAGACGACGGGAAGAATTTTGCAGGAAAAAACTTCGCTGCTGGCCAGAAAATATTTCCTATACCTCCCATACCATATGTGACATCAAGGTAAATATAAGGCGGACGGACTAGACAGTCCATTTTTGGATCTGGTTGATCGTCAGAATGCCAAGAAATGACAGCAAATTGGTTTCGAAGAAGAAAATGAAGAGATGAAGATAAAGGGTGAAAAATGCGAAACATTTATAGGGGGGTGAAGATGAAGGGACAGAATATGAACAGCCACAATTCTGTTTAATGGACGGAATTAAATGGCCCTAAGTCTTGGGAACAGTAGTGGGAATATCAAAAGGGAGCGGACAAGATTCTTAGTGCAAAGCAGTTAAGTGATTAAAGAGTTGATGATTAGAAAATAAACGTCAAATAAATGCACAAAAAGTTAATGTTCGTTAATAATGAACAAAAATTACAAAAGAGAAAAAAACATCGTATGGCTTAATTACAGTCTACCCCATAAGGAACGAATTTGTTCCCTAAGTTTTTCCCAATCCTCGTTCTGCCGGGAGGAAGTGTGTTCAATTCAGCCGCAACGTCATCATCATCAACCTCCAACTTCTTATACTGTTCGACCAAAGATTTAGTTCGCTCAATCCCCTGAGAGGCGTTACGCTTTTTAGCAGCCATCCTCGCCCTGCAATCGTCCATTTTGGCTTGAAGTTCCCTCATCTGAGCAGCCAAGTTAACCATCAAAGAGTCTTCAATCATGACTTCGGAAGATATTTCTTTCAACTCGTCCTTAGCCTTGTTGATCTCCATGCGTAAAGACTCTTTCTCAGCTACAACTCTAAGATATTGAGTACGCTTGGCCTTTAGTTTAGCATTCTTGGCCAGCATAGAAAGGACCTTGGAGTGAATGACTTTCAACGTCGCTTTAAAGTCGGCAGAAAGATTGAGCGACGGAAGCGTCAGTGCTTGCTCTAACTTCGCACTCAAGTGCTCAAGTTCATCCTTGTGTCTGGCAGCACTAGCCCTTCCAATGTCCATATCCATGAAGGATACGTACTCAAATACCAACTCCTTCAAGAACTTCAAATCATCCTCTGAAGAAGCGGCAGGACAACCAGATGGAGCAGGGCGAGGCATTTGGACCTGCCCCCAAGAAGCGAACAAATCCTGGATAGAACGCACAATCCTGTCAGCGTCCTGCAAAGAAGGTTGCCAATATTAAAAATCCTCACTACAATGAACAAGGTGGAAATAGAAATGATAGAAGTGAAGCAAAAATAAAAACTACCTCGTCGACAATCGTAGAAGATGGCGCGCCCTCGGCCAAGCTTGCCACCAGCGACTCATCCATTCGTGAGGACTTCCCCTTGTCCGAGCGAGATGATGTTGCCACAACGGGCGGACTCATAGGAGTATCTGCAAAGTTCAAGAGCAACAAATCAGAAACCAATAGCATGAGCAAAGGTAAGACATCAAAAACTGAATTACCTTCTACTTCGATGATTGGGGGGTCGACACCCTGGGAAGAAGGTGGCTCATCCACGGGTTGTGATGAAGACTCTGGGACTGAAGATGTATCTTTAAGCATGGTCCCATCACCAACCGGTTTGGATGAAGTAGCCTCAACAGAGGATGGTGGAGTAGGAATTGTCGATGCCAAAGCCTTTGAAGGGGAGACTGAACTTTTCTGAAAAGTCCAAAAGATCATCAGTACACAGAACAGTATCAAATGTGGAAAAGCATACTTGTAAATAGACCGATTTAATTACCTTCCTCCTAACGATAAGAGGGGCATCATCATCATCATCAACATCATCCTCCATAATGGGAGATGCTGAGGCTGGCCGTTTGCAGCTTGAAGCACTCTTGGCCGTAGTAGGCCTGGCGAGGAGAGAAGAAGATGGACGAGCAGTTTGTTTGGTACGACGAGAAGGAGAGGGGCTTCGAATAGACAAAGGAGTGACCAAAACAGGAGGAGGAGAAGAAATACTCGGTTGGTCTAATGAATGAAAGGCATGATTGACCTCAGTCGCAAATAATCTGCGCTTCACTGATAGCCAAAGTTGTTCAAAAAGAGGGTGAGTAGCATGACAAGAATCAAAAGGGGCTAATGAAAAATGGCTTGATAAATGGAGGTTACGAACGTTTATAGCCTCTGCTTCCGCCTTATTAATGGTATGAAAACGGTCAATTAAGCTCTTCGAATAGCAAAGAGGAACAGGCCAAGTTTGGCCAAAACCAAGCTGACGGGCAAAAAATTGGGGAGCATAAATTTCTACCCCCGCTTTGGCATTGGTCCCAGTTAAGATATCATGGAAAAGCTCCCTCCCAGTTAAAAACTGGATCCAAATGAGCAGAGAGGTGCTCGCGCTATCTATAGTGGAAGGGGGATGTACATAGTTTGGAGTCAAAAAAGGAGGAAAAGGAAAGAAGGAAGAAATTGAATCTAAAGAATAAAAGAATGAAAAAATGTCCCGTTTGGACATATTTACAGGAGTTAAGGGCTCCATAGCTAGCCCGTAACAGCTAGCAAAAGGATGAGAAATGGATGGAGCACCAAGCGATGGAAAATAGGATCTCAACCACAGTTGAGTGAACTAAAGAGGTCCACTGCCAGTGGGAGATGCACCATTCTTCAATTGAGCCTGAAGAAAAGCCATACCTCTATAAAGGGCAACCAAAAACAAAGAACATAAATTCAAAGGCCTGTCACGCGCCAATTCGTGCGCTATAGGTAAATAACTCAGAGAAGGCTTTATACTTGGCACACACAAAACATATTTACAAAGCCAAACTAAAAGAAAGGCCACCCGCTCAGCATGCGTAGGCTCAGCGCTCGAATGATTATGGAGGGTCTGCAGGCTTGAATAAGAATCGGTGTAGTTTTTGCCGAACTGTGGGGCGCCACCAGAAACTAAGATACCTGGGAAAATGGTATCGCCCAAAGGTGGTAAATTCACCAGGGCCCCAACATCCCTTAACGTAATAGACATGGGGCCAAGAGGAAAAATAAAGGTGTTGTACTCAGAGGACCAAAAACTCAAAGCAATCGGAAAGAGCGCTGAGTCAAAAGTAGGGGGGCGAATAGAGACTTCTAACAAATCAGAAATCCTAGCGCCATCAAAAAGTGCCTTAGTAGGACCATGACCCACAAGGCGAGCATGCCACCTACGAAAAGCTACATCAGACTTAGGCCAAGTGCGAATATCTCTTTCGCGAAGTGGCCCCAGTGGCAGAAAGTTTAGAAAAGGAGGGCCATGAGTGTAAGGAAACAGCTGACCCACCGCCGCTTGTTCAACTGCCTCCGCATTGTTGAAGAAAGGACCCAAGTAAAACTCATTACGTCCAACGTCGACGGGCGCGAGAAAACATGGGGTTATGTATGGGCGACTCAGAAGTTTCTGAAAGTCATCAAAACTAAAGAAATCGCTAGCTTGAGATTGTGAAGCAGCCATTGGAGAATGAACGAAGCTTTTCAGGGTTACGTAACAAGGAAGCAAAAGATGAACAGTGAATGGTGAAAGAGATGCAGAAAATATGAGGCGTGGTTTGGTAGCAGTAAAATGGCGTGTTTGGGGTTTATAAGGGTTTGCAAAACGACGCACTTCGTCAAGTTATAGAAGGAAACAATGATTGAAATTCTTGGGAACTTCGAACGTCGCTGGAAACATGAAGTGAATATGGCAAAATTCAATAATTATTATTAATTCTGCCATATTGGGGGGTAATTGTTGACACATAAAAATTCAGCCCAAATCGAACAGCCCAAGGAATAAAGCCCAATTAAAGGATCCCCAAATCGGATAGCCCAAAGAACGAAGTCCAATCAAACAAATCAGGGTGAAGGCCCAAATAAGGGGTCCAAAAATGCGGTGACGCCATCGCCCAAGTTTGCGAGTCGCCCAGAATCTGAACGAATGGGGTGTCATACGGTCGCCCAGAGCTGTTATTCCACTCTCGCCCAAACCTTCAAGTCGCCCAAGGTATCAACAAATATAACGCATCGTGGTTATCAAGGAATGCAGTTATCAAGACAGTTGTTAAAGTAGCATTATCACGTTCCACGACTCAAGGAATTCAATCGAAAGCGGTTGAACGATGAAAGATAATGGCAGTAGTTAAGAGGCAGTTTCATGACAAAATGGCCACTACAAAGAAAGTGGGAAGTTATAGGACGATCAAACAGTTTTCAGGGTAGTTAATCACAAAAAGATCGTCTAAGAGGTATAAAAGGGAGAAAGGACGCAGAAGCAAAGGACCGAATCCAAAACTCTCGAACAGAGAATATGTAACTTTCATTTCCTTAACTTTTAGACTTAAACATTTTTCTGTAACTCGTGTGCTTGCGCCCCTTGGAGGCACGTTGTTTTTCATTCCCAATTGTAAAGTCCATCGCCAATAAAAGAACAACCCTTTTTGAGACTTTGTCTCAAGAGGTTTCGTCCTTTACACAATCGTCTGACCCTTTTTAATTGTTAGCGACTTAACCCGCGTGAAACAATTACAATTTACAATTGATATATTCTCAAATTCTTATATAACACATAAATAAATAAACACAATACCAAGTCAATTTAGCAAATAACATTCCAAATGAAAATGAAAACAATATCCAAATTCTCAAATGCAAAATTTGAATTTAACAAATAATATTATCAACATAACAATACTAAACAGTATTCTTATCCCTTGATCCTTATGTATCGAACTTAATCCCTACTCAATAACTCAAAAACTCCAACCAATTTATATTCAATCTTTATTTATAGAAAGAATAATGAAAAGCCCAATTGCCCAATTTTTTTAATGGGTACTTATAAAAAAAATAAAAAATTAACGGGTAATAAGTTCGGAGTGGGTCGACGCGTAAATACCATACTCACCCCGCCCGAATTGGGTTATTAAAATCAAATACCATATTCACCCCATTACACCATCGGTTCGATTCTTTCGTCCCGTTCGATTCGATTAATTGTGGTTTTTAGTTTTGATGGTTCGAATTACCATTCTTAAAAGTGATTAATCTAAAATGATGGTAGGAGAGTGGAAAAACTATTCTCAAATTCTATTTTATGATATTTCTGGTGTTCGATGAAGCATTTGCTCAGATCTCACACAACAAAACTGAAGATTTTTCTTCTCCAATTTTTTTTTTAATTTTTTAATTTTTTAATCGGGAGCTAGTTGAATCAAATGGAGAAGGATAAAAAACTAATTTTTTTAATTGAAGTTTTTAATGTTCAAACATCCTTTTCATTTGAAACTGTTCTAAACTCCATTTTAACTTGAAAAAATTGCAGTCAAAGTACCAAACTTTTTGTTTATTAGCAGATTTTGCCCAAATCTTTGATTTGTGCCACCGTGAGTACCAAACCTTTAAAAAATATGCAGCTCAAGTCCAAAAAGACGGTTTCCGTCTGTTTGACCCTAAAATCCGTCAATTGGCCCCATAAATTAAAAATCTGATTATTTTTCCCAAATACAGTAAGGGCAATTTGGACATATCTCATTTTTTCTATTAACTTAAAAATTAAAAAAGTAAAAACGAAAATCACAACCCCCTACCCCAACTCCTTCTTCCCCAACCCCGTCTCCCCAAAACCAAACCTTCTTCTTCCTCAAGATCAGCCCCAACGCCAGCTCACCACCGCCACTTTAAACTAAGAAACAATACCTCCACTGGTTGTAGAAAGAAAGACCAGCGATGGTGGAGGTGGAAAGACACACAGCTATACGTAGCATCTGGCAAAACCTCTTCGATTCCACCTTCTTTACAGCTTCAATTACCCTATCTGACAACAAAATTGGGTATGGCAAAACCCCTTCAAATCGCTTTTCTTGTTTGATTGCTATCTGATTTTGAGCTTGCTTATTCTGAGAAAGTATTCCTAGTAGTGGTCATGTCGCCATATATCAATTGAATTCAATTGGTGAAAATTTGATCGACTTGCACTTAAAAATTTAGAAAATTTGTGGAAAATTCCAACAAGTGATTGGTGGAGTAAAAATGTGAACTTTCTGATATGGGTGTGTTAGTGTCTGAGAAAATGGTTGGGGTCATGGGATGAGAAAAGGAAAGTGGTCTCATTCAGCATTGGGAGTTTTTTCCTGTGCTTGACGGAGCTGTTGGTTTTAGGAGGTGGTGATGTTTGATTTTAAGGCAGCGTTGGAACCAATGTTGAGTTGGTGGTGCCAAAGGTGGTGGTACCGGAGGTGGTTTTAGGTGGTGGTGATGCTTAGTACTTTGGGGTGAGGGGGTTGGGGAAGAAGGAGATGGGGTGGGGGGTCATGGTTTTTCTTTTTGCTTTTTTAATTTTTAATTTAATAGGGAAAATGAGATATGTCCAAATTGGCCTTACTGTATTTGGGAAAAATAATCAGAGTTTTAATTTCTGGGGTCAACTGAGTCAAACATACGAAAACCGTCAGTTTGGACTTGAACTGCATAATTTTTAAAGGTTTGGTACTCATGGTGACACAAATCAAAGGTTTGGGCAAAGTTTGCTAATAAACGAAAGGTTTGGTACTTCGACTGCAATTTTCCCTTTTAACTTTTTATATTTACTTGGAACTTTTGAGTTTTTGTTACGCCAATTTTCTCTCCTTTTAGGCCTAATATACCTTTTCTTTGTGTTCATTATAGCTGCAAGTAGGAATGTCAATGAGCTGAATCGAGTCGGCTCGCAAGCCAAAACTCTCAACTCAGGCTCTGCTCAGACTTTTTAAGGAGGGCATTTTTTTTTTGAGCCGACCCTGATTAAGCCAACTCCCGGAAATGGGGCTCGGCCCTAACCTTGGCTCGATGCCTTTGAGCCTCAAGCAGAGCCGATTCGGACTTTTTCGTGCTGAGACACGATCAGTCCAAACTGACGAGCCCGATTGCCATCCCTAATTGCAAGATCCTTGATGGAGCTGAACTTCACTAATCCAAATGGAAAACCTATTCGAATATCATATTCTAATCAAGTCGATGAGCCGATTGTCATCCCTAATTATGCCTCACAGAATGAGGAGTAAAAAAACAAAATGTTTAATAATGCAATAAATTTTGTCTTTTCTTTATAATATGTCCCACTGAAAAGCCACTTTCTCTATCCCTGGCGAATATCAGGTTCAATTTTTTATTTTTATTTATTTATTTTAACTATTTTCAAATCAATCTATTTGAAACGGTTTGAAAGAAATTCAAAACCAAACCTATTCATTTCATTTTTTCAAACCAAATCAGTGATTTTTTAAATCGATTTAATTATAAATTATAATTATAACGATCTAAAAAAAATATTTTTCAGACAAGTGAAAATTGATCTAAAATCTCAATATAACATTTGAATTGAAACCTTCCATATATAAACATTGTTATACAAATATACTGTCCTAAAGCAAGCTTAAACCAATAAATTAATATCCATAAAATTTGGACTTGCAAATTCATTCTTTTTGAAATAGAAAAGAAATTATTGTCATAAATTAGTATTTCCCTAAGAATCCAATAGAACCCTCCAGCAAGTAGATTACTAGATTTTTTGAAGTATAAATTGAACTAATAATTATTATATTTGGGTAAAATCATTATTATTATTACTATAAATTGGGTGAACGGTTCACTTTAATTCTTAGTGATTTTTAACAATTGAAACCTAAAGCACTTATCCACGGTTGATTGAAAAAGGTTGTAATCAATATCATGGTATGAACCTTCATGACTCCTTCAGCCCAATTGTAAGACCCACAAGTCGTCTTCTTATTCTGATCATTGTTGTTATTAAAGGTGACGTGACATTAATAATACATTTGTTCGAGGCACACTTGAAGATGAGGTTTTCATAGAAAAATGGAATAACGACACACCAAAAATTCATACTATGTTTGTAATTCAAGAGAAGCAATCAATGGTTTACACCATGCTACAAGGAATGATATGAGTTACAAGGATTACTACTTGTAATTTCGATACTATGTTTGTAATTCAAGAAAATTCATACTATGCTTGTAATTCAAGAAAAGCAATCAACGGTTTACATCATGCACACCATGTCCTCTAAAGCGAGCTTAAACCAATAATAAAATTGTATCCCTTAGGAACCGTACATACACCTTTTGACGCATACGGTTCAAAAAAGAATTGCGAAAAAAAAAAAGAATTAATGTCTAGATTCAAGTCCTCTTTCTTTGTTTCTATTCTTTTTTCATAGCAGGTTTTTTCTGACTTCTAATGAAAGGACTTTTTCTTCGATTTTCAATAAAGACGAATTTGAACTTCTTTCTTCCTTATAATAGGAAAAAAGTCACTAAACTTATCGAATTAACTTCTCATTGATGTATTGTTTCATCGAGATTCAATCCAAATCACGATGGTATTTTCTTGAATCCATAAAATATGGACTTGCAAATTCATTCTTTTTGAAATAGAAAAGAGATTATTGTCATAAATTAGTATTTCCCTAGAATCTAATAGAACCCTCTAGCAAGTACATTACTAGATTTTTTGAAGTATAAATTGAACTAATAAATATTATATTTTGGGTAAAATCATTATTATTATTATTACTACAAATTGGACGAACGGTTCACTTTAATTCTTAATGATTTTTGACAATTGAAACCTAAAGCACCTATTCACGGTTGATTGAAAAAGATTGTAATCAACATCATGGTATGGACCTTCATAACTCTTTTAGCCCAACTGTAAGACCCACAAGTTGTCTTCTTATTCTCATCATTGTTGTTATTAAAGGTGACGTGACATTAATAATACATTTGTTCGAGGCACACTTGAAGATGATGTTTTCATAGAAAAATGGAATAACGACAAGGTTTCATTGACACCAAAAATTCATACTATGTTTGTAATTTAAGATAAGTAATCAATGGTTTACATCAATTTTAATAGATGATAGGCTAAATGAAAAATGAAATTAAACGAACCATTTAATTTCACTTTTCATTTAATGTCATATTAGCGTCACCTTATTTTAATATTTTGTGTAATAATCTAATCCCAATTTCTTTTTGAACCCCTTATTTTTTCAATTCAAATGAAAAATCCAATTCAAAATTAGATTTAGATAGGGATAGAAATGATTGATGTGTTAAGTGATTACGTGGGAGATATATTGTATTAGCTCGGCTTAAAGCATTTTCATCAATTTGAGAGACAACAGGTGAAAAATAAGGATTTTTTTTTATTTACGTGTAATATTATTTTAATAAAAAATGCGTGGTTGAAAAGAAGAGAGAAAAAAATGCATTTTGAAAAAATGAGTACCAAACGAGGCCTAAATTAATGTTTTGTAGCTCAATTTGAAACTAAGTCAAAAGTTTAATGATCTCATCGAGATAAATTAAACTTAAGCGATTCAATCGAATTATTTCTCAAAGTTCAGTGACCCCAAAAACTATATACCGACCGGTCCCTATATCAATTTTCAACTGTCAAACGCAACCACTCATGCACTGGGCACTGGGTTAGGAGCCCAAGCCCACTCCGCCAACCTCGGGAGAGTTCTCCACCGCAACCCCCCTCTCATCTCGAGCCTTCATATTCCCCTCATCAACTCATCTTCCCTCTGCGGCCAGAATGAGTTTCGCATTCCCATGTACTCAATTTCCATTTGTAACTTTATCTGTAAACAAATGCAGTTTTCTGTCCGGCCACCATCACCGGGCATGGAAACGCCGCCGTATCAAACTCTTGGCTGTTCACAATCAGTTCAATCCCTCATCTTCACCCTTTGATAGCCTCTTTCAAAGCTTGCTCACACAGTTCTCTTCTGTAAATACCCTCGACTACATCGCTCCTACCCTCGGCCTCGTCTCCGGCCTCACCCTCTTTTTCTCCTCAAAATCCCAAAAATTGTTATCTGGTACGAAGAATTTTGATAAAGATTTTGGGGAATGGATTTTATTTACTAGCCCGACACCGTTTAATCGGTTTGTAACACTACGCTGCCCTTCAATTTATTTTCAAGGGAACGAATTGCTCGAAAATGGTGATGAAAAGCTTCTTAAAGAGGACAGACATTTCGTGAGATTGAACCGTGGGAGAATACTTAATGGAATGGAGAATTATGGTGAATTTGATGTGAAATTTGTATATCAGAGGGTTTGTGTGAATACAGAGGATGGTGGGGTCGTGTCCTTGGATTGGCCAGCGAATTTGGACTTGGAGGAGGAGAGCGGATTGGATACAACCGTGTTGATTATTCCAGGGACTCCAGAGGGGAGCAACGAAGGGAAAATTAGGGAGTTAGTGTATGAGTGTTTGAAGACTGGACTTTTTCCGGTTGTAATGAATCCAAGGGGGTGTGCAGGATCTCCGTTGACCACTGCACGGTAATTTTAGTTGAAATTCTTCACTTTCTAATTCTGTTGTGCGCATTGCAAAAAATGGAGTACAATTTGCTCATTTAAGATTGAGATTGGGTTGGGTTGAGAATGAGCTTTATTGGTATACTAGTCAGTTGAGCTTGATTGTAGATCATACTTTTTGATCCAAGCTTGAGCAACTTGTTCAGTGGCCAATTTCTAGTAGACTTCATTAGTTTGTTAATAGAGCTCAA
>NW_019241557.1:9330-13116 GCF_002742605.1 Olea europaea var. sylvestris | reverse complement strand
TACAAGCTATTTCATCTGCTATGCAGGACACTGAATATTTAAGCAGAGTATTGCCTGTTGGGGTTATTGTAGGCTCTAGTTTGGCTGCAGTGAGGAAATTCTATGATGTAACTTCAGCGGATTGTAATGGTAATGACGATGTAGGCCTTGAACAGGTCAGTAAAACAAGTGACAATCATGCTCAAGAAGGTGACAAGGAGAGTAATAAAAGGGTTTCAAAGATTATTGATCAGGATCATGATTTGGACAGTTCAGTTATCGTAGGTACAGAGAACATTGGATTGAAAAATTCGGACAACAGAGTGATGGTTGGTGCTGTTACAGCTGCTCTTGGGGCATCTGCTTTACTTGTTCATCAACAGGTAAGCACTGTTTCTTTCAATTCAATCCATTAGAGTTTCAATTCCTTTTTGACTAGCTTACAAGTGAAATTGTAATTCATCTCACATTTTCTAAAGCTTTATTAGGTAAAAACTTAATAAAACTGTATTTTCTTAAATGATGCTTCAAATGCAGCTAATATGAAAAGGGAATTAGAAACTCGCTCGCTCAAAAACCTTTCTACGGGTAGTACAATGCTTCATGTGTTTGCTTCACTGTTCAAACTTGGGTTAGTTCATACCTTAGTCGAAAACAACGGAGGTTATATCAGTCCTTTCTTAATTGTGGAGCGGATTTGATCATGCATATATATGATTGGTTCATCATGAGCCAATACATCAAATATATGCACGTTGCACATGATGTGAAAATATATGCCTTTTCTTTGTTCTTTTTAGTGCCTTAAAATTTTATATCAATGTGCTTGTAGAATATTGAAACTGCCGAAACTTCAACTGGGTCCTTTAAAGAGAACGAAAGCAGCCAAGAGCGCTTCAAACTTGAGGAGGAAATTGTTGCGAAAACTCAGAATAACATAGTCACGAGCCTTGCTGAGAAAGCAATGTCTGTTGCTAGTCCTATGGTACCAACGAAAGGGAATGGGAAAGTGGATCATGAAAGGTTAGATAGTTTTTATTTTACCATACTCTCTCTTTCCTTTTATTCAAGTTTCTTTTCTTTCTTGAGAGGCTGCTTAACTTGTACTCTGTGAACAGGCTGGTAGCGATGTTGGCAGAATTGGGACAGAAGGGGGGCATTTTGAAACTAGTTGGAAAAGTTGCTTTGTTGTGGGGTGGTATACGTGGTGCTATGAGTTTGGCTGACAAGCTCATCTCATTTCTACACATTGCTGAACGTTCACTGATCCCAAGGTAAGTAAGTTGTTAAGTTCATCTATGATATGTAAAGGATAGATTATTGCGTGTGTGTCAGGATAAAATATTGCTGTCATTTCTAAGATAGAAGTAAGGAATTTCTCTAAGAATCTTGGATTCTTTAGCTGATGAAGCCCATCATCTAATCAAGTATTTTTTTTATTAATCATTCTAAAGCCTTTTCAGATCTAAAACCTTTCTGTTGTTGTGTCTTGTAGCTTGGTGTTGTCAAAGAAATTTTTTTGCAACAGTTTTATGTTTGAAAAAAGTTCAAACATGTCAATCTTTGTGCACAATGTCATGGTGAAAAGGCAAAATCCTTATAATTGAACAGAAGCTTGATTAGACAATTGATGAATGCTTTTCTTTACAATTGATTTTTATTTTCAAGGGTCGATTGGTGGCAATTTTTCTTGCTATCTATAGTTGCATATGTCTCTGGTAAAATTGTACTTGTTTAATTGAAAACCTATGATTACCGAATTATTACGCTGCCTCGTGTAAGAAGACCATAATATCAAGTGCATCTGGTGATCTACTTACACACATAGCTTTCATGATTACGTAATTAGCCCGTAATGACAGCTAATGCTATAGATAATGTAGTTAATCTCTTTTCTCTATATATTTTTATTTTACAAGAGCTGGTTCCCTAATAGGCAATTAAGTTCTTTTCTTCATCCTGTTATTATCTATAGGATCATTGGCTTTGTCTTCCTGGTGCTTCTTCTATGGTCACCTGTGGTAATTCCATTTCTTCCATCTCTGATGCAAAGCTGGGCAACACGCAGGCCCTTTAAAATTGTTGAGCTTGCTTGCATTGCTGGCCTCTACGTTTCTATCATGATAATGATTACTTTATGGGGAAAAAGAATTCGCAAGTATGACGATCCACTGAAGCAATATGGAATGGATTTGACTTCAATACATGAGGTATGGATGTTAACTACTTAATCATGATCTAAATATTATTTGATATGTCAAATATTGTCCAATACAAAGGGTAGGGCGTGGTATTGATTAAAGGATTTTACATATACCTTCTTGAATGAGATGCTTCTACATCACAGACTTTCTCCTATTCTTGAAGCATGTGGAGAAAAATAATTTGAATGTATGAGTGCTTAGTTGGCTAGTGAAGTTTTGAGTTCATAAAAATCCTAAACATCCTATTACTTTATCCTCATGGTCAGAAGAGATAGAAAAACTCTTTTTATAAAATCTGTATAGGTCCTTACATTAAAACCTGATCATTATTAGTTATATATCGTCATCACTACCTGGCAGTCGTCCACGGAAGTGGAAGAGCCAGGATTTTGAAATAGAGGAGACGAGAGCACATGACTGAGAGATAATCCTCTCATTTGTGGAAGAAACTTTAATTTTGCCTATTAAAGAACACAAACAGTTTGATAATTGATATAAAATAATCTATATAAGAACATACCCATATCCTAGCACATATCATCTGGACTTCGCGTTGATCTTATATATCTTCTATTGGAGAATTTTTGGGAAGAAAGGTAGACAATTATTTGTCTACCTTAAGGGGTTAGAGCAGGAAATATAATGCGACCAAAAGATTATTCTGAGAAATATTTTATTTGTTCCTAGTCTCTAAAAATTATGAGAGAGAGCAGCAGTAAAGATTCAGTGAGTTGGAAAGGTGGCAAACTGCGTACTTTCTAACAAAATAATGGTATCAAATTCCCAAGGGAGACACTGAGTTCTAACAAAGTCATAATACAAGTAAAAACTAAAAACACAGTAGGAAGAAGGGATGGGCAACCCTTGCCACACCCCACTCTTCCCAGGTTAAATCGGTGAAGTTAATTCACATTTAATTGCATTCTATAGCTCTAACAAAGTATGCATGTTGGTGGCTTTCATTGTAGTTCAAGAATTTGCTGATGGGTTTGGGTGGAGGAGCCGTGCTTGTTTTACTGATACAGTCGGTGAATTCCGCAATTGGCTGTGTCCGACTGTGTTGGCCAGCTACTCTCCCTTTATCATCTTCAGACCCTGTAACATTGGTTAGAATATATGGCCAGATGCTCTTGCTTTTTGTTCAAGGACTTGCGACTGCAATTGGTGTTGCAATTTCAGAGGAATTTCTCTTTAGATCTTGGCTGCCTCAGGAAATTGCTGCTGACTTTGGATATCATCGTGGAATAATTATTTCAGGACTTGCATTTTCTTTATTTCAAAGGTATACTTTCCCATAATTTGCATTTGGTTTCTCTTTCTTTTTACTATTTCACATTTTTCTGTGTTTAAGATTTCTAGGAATGTGTGTGCTTTTTATGTACTCTAAAATGAATGTTATGTCTGTTCATACACTTGCTCCAAGTCCTAGGCTCAAGAGCTATATGTAGAAAATCTCTCTCCCCGTTAAATAATAAAACTACACTGGCAACCAGCATATGCACGAACAGCCCCTCTCTTAATAGTGTACCTGATTTACGTGCTCTCTCTGTTTTTTGTGTTTGCAGATGGTATCAGATTCTTATTAATGCTCTCTCTCTTCCTT
>NW_019241557.1:0-3663 GCF_002742605.1 Olea europaea var. sylvestris | reverse complement strand
GCAGAGAGGTGCCTATTAAGGAACTCAACTCCATTGCCAATGGACTTGGTGAGGGTCGGCTTGGGAAAAGATGCAGTAAATGGCTCAAAATCCAACTCAAGAACAAAGTTCCCGTTGGCACTGCATCAACATAAAGAAGGTTGAACTATGAAATCGTGAGAAAACTGGATTAATATCAGAAAAACCAAAGGTGAAAACTCTTGATTCGAAACTTACGGTCCATCTACAAGCTCTTCTTTGAAGTGCAGATACTCTGGCACCGTCAGCTCCTCGACAACCAAAGCATTA
Organism: Olea europaea var. sylvestris; assembly: GCF_002742605.1. NCBI lineage: Eukaryota > Viridiplantae > Streptophyta > Magnoliopsida > Lamiales > Oleaceae > Olea > Olea europaea. Next base: position 3,375 of record NW_019241557.1, on the reverse strand, counting down.
ACATTGACACGTACGTATTCCCAAACACCAGGCCTTAAACGAATAGCTAGTGCAACCCATGGAGGCAACACAATTGCTTCCTGGTGACAGAAATTCGCAACAGAATCATAAAAAAGATAAAGGACCCGAGCAAAATTTCAAAGGGTAAATTCAACTTTACCTGTGTGGACTTGAGAAATTCTTGGAAGGCGTGGTCCTTCAGTTTCTCTTTGTCAGTTTGGCAAATTGCTTCAAACTCAGCAAGGAGCTCGTGAGGTTTCAGAATTCCTTTTCCATGGCCTTCAATCCTGCAATATCCAGTAATCTAATTAAGAGAAATCCATATAAGAATGAATTGAGAAAAAAATTGAGATTTCACATCAAAATATACCTAGACAGAAACAACAAAATTTCGTTCCGATGAGCTGCTAGAGTTGCATCCAATCGTTCACGAAGGCTGTGAACGCGAGTCAAAACACGCTCCGCCATTGAAAATAGTTAAGCAGTTAACACGATCTTGGAAAAATTTCAACTGTAAGACGATTAACAGTACAGAGATTTAGGATATTTATGCTTATTTAAAAAAGAAAAACTCGTCAAAGAAGAAACTGACTACAATATTAGTCAATGAACCACATAATAATATAATTCATCCATTCTAGAATGCTAAAAAATTCTAAACCTAACACCTGATACACCAACCAACACATTGACATTTATTAGATCATCGAAACAGAAATTCCCATGAGTGACAAACAAGAACTTTACTAATGTAAAGGCATAACATCCATAGGAAATCTCATCTGAAGAACAATTTGATCTAAAAGCTTAAACTGCCAGAATATCATATGAATCTTAACTTCTACTTGCCGCTTACGGGTAGGCGGGATTTTTTTCTCAAAGCCTTACACAAGGATAATTTTTAATAAACAGGTGGTGGTGAGAATTAACTTAAAACAATCGCCCACTCTAATATTATGATTAACCATTTGATCTAAAAGCTTTCTTCAACACCATCAATGGCTTATGGCTACGTTTTATACGAAAAAATAAAGTGAAAAAAGAGAAACTCATGAAATGTGTAGTGTTTTTTACCTTATGGAAAGTGGCAGAAGAACCCAGAGATCTCAGAAACGGTGAACCAATGGGACAAAAGTGAATGAAAAAGAGTAACAAACGCAACAAAGGAACACTCTTGAAAGAGCAAATGAACGTATTTTTGCTTGTGAATGATGGAGAATGCAATGGTAGCACCCCCTTTATATACACACAAAAACCCATATTCCAAAGCCATTATTCAAAAAATGATGATATTTGATATTTGTGTGGTGGGCTTTCGGTTTTCTACTCTTCACCCTCTCCTCCTCTGGTTGGCTGTTTCAACCTAAAATCTAAAACCACCTTTGACAATTCTTAATTAGGTACTTTCCTCGTCCTTCCTGTTTAGCCTTCTGTTTCTATTAATAAATATTATATTTATTGGCGTCTCGTCACCATGCAGACGTGTATGGATTTAGTGACGAAGTTGTAATCTGTGTGTATTTCCCAAGATTCCTTGGGGTTTAGTATCGATGCGTGTCATTTGTGTAATAAAAAACTGTTTGCTGGAAACAAAGTGCTGATTTATAAAATTTTTTCCAAATTCAACTAATAAAATAGGAGGAGATATAAGTTTGATATCCTGATTTTCTTGGCGAGCCTTTACATATGTCAGTGACGTGTTGTTCTCATTTTCCAGTAGATCGGGCCATTACAGTGACACATTTTTAACTTAAATGTATGATAACTTATAAGCTCATGAAAATGAAATAAGTTTTGCTATCAACTCTCCATATTAAAAAGAGAGAGGTGTTATTTAATGTTTATGAATTTGCGAAAAGTATTATAGATTAACGATCTCTTATTAAATTAAATAAGAAAAACTGCAACAGCGATTCTTAATCTTTTCATTTGTTGCAGATTTTACCATAACCTTCATTTTGTATCAACGGAAGTTCCTAACCTTTCATAAATATGCACTTGAGATCCATCTGGACCAAAACCATTCAAAACCACGTCAATTGACAGGAAAAATTAAAGAATCAACTTCCAATAAAATCATCCAAAAAAGGTTTAAAAATGTATCAACATCCAATAAAATTATCGCGGTAGAAGATTGTTTAAGGAATTTTCCTGATTAACTGACGATATTTTAGACGATTTCCGTTCAGATTGACCTCAGGTGCATATTTATGAGAGGTTAGAGACCTTCGCTAGTACAAAATGAAGGTTAGGTTAAAGTCTGCAAAAAAGAAAAGATTAGGGATCACTGCTGCAATTTTCCCAATTAAATATGTCAAATACATACCAACTCCTGAAAATGAAATGAGTTTGGCTATAAATTTGTCAAAATAAGAGATACGCCATTTATCGAAATGTCTGATCTCATTAACAAACGTTCACATATATAATTTGTTGTATATAAAGAAATGTGTGCAACTGATGACATTATCCGATCTCGAGGCCTCTTTTCCTTTTTAATGTTTGCTTAGAAAATGGAGAAATGTGAAAAGAATTTAAAAAAAAAAAAAAAAAAGAAAGAAACATGACAGAAAATTCAGTACGAGAATTCAACTTCAGAATTTTTAAATGATTTCAAAAAAAAAAAAAAAAAGCACTACAAACAAACCGACTAAAGTTGAATTTCAAGAAAAACCAAGGAACAATATATTCATATTCCAAGAAAATATCATTGCCATCCTATGTATACTTTCTGAAAAGTATTTATAGAATGTTTGTATTGCTGACCGTCCATTCTTGCAAGGAGTTTTAGAAAATGTACTATCTTATAATTTAATCACAAAATATTATTTATAAAATATTATTTAATTATCGAGTACATATTTAAAGATGTTATTATGTACAAAGAATAGAAATTGTCTTGTGATCTATTGATGATAACTTCCATTTACAATGCTTCTTTCTTCATTAACAAGAAAATATCGATTCAATATTTTCACTATACTTGTAAGACGTAAGATCACACGTCTTTTATACATTATACTAAATATATGTATAACAAATCTTTAACGACTTAAATCATTAAGTAATTACCATGAATTTGCAATCTTCTATCCATTCTTCTAGATATAATTGGGAGCTGCCACCGGGGCATAGTCTAGTAGTGTAAAGGATAGGAGTAAGGTTATCTCACGTCTTGCTGGCAGTCGCAGTGTGGGGGTTCGATTCCTGAGACATGCAATTTGACTTCTTGTAGGCGCAGTGTACAGGCAGCTCTTATTCTATGGCCTGTGGGGGCACATCTCGCGATTTACTTTCCTCACAAAGCTCTAGGGATGGGACAGTGAAGACCCTCAAGGTTGGGGTTCAACTTTTTTTTTTTTTTTTTTTTTTTTA
>NW_019241556.1:0-1696 GCF_002742605.1 Olea europaea var. sylvestris | reverse complement strand
GGTGTCGGAATCGGCTAAAATTTGACTGATTGATGGGAAACAAAAATTGCGCCGGGGGCAATTTCGTCATTTTTCGCGACGGCATCGGAATCGGCTAAAATTTGACAGATTGATGGGAAACAAAAATTGCGCCGGGGGCAATTTCGTCATTTTTAGCGACGGCGTCGGAATCGGCTAAAATTTGACTGATTGATGGGAAACAAAAATCTCGCCGGGGGCTATTTCGTAATTTCTCGAGACGGTGTCGAAATTGGCTCAAATTTGACAGATTGAACGGAAACAAAATTAGCGCAGAGGGCAATTTCGTTGTTTTTTCGCGACGGTGTCGGAATGGTCCAAAATTTGACTGATTGATCGGAAACAAAAATCGCGACGGGGGCTATTTTGTCATTTTTCGCGACTGTGTGGGAATGGACAAAAATTTGACAGATTGATGGGAAACAAAAATCGCGCCGGGGGCAATTTCGTCATTTTTCGCGACGGTGTCGGAATCGGCTCAAATTTGACTGATTGATCGGAAACAAAAATCGCGCCTGGGGCAATTTCGTAATTTTTCTCGACTATGTCGGAATCAGCTAAAATTTGACTGTTTGATGGGAAACAAAAATCGCGCCGGGGGCAATTTCGTCATTTTTCACGACGGTGTCGAAATCGGCTAAAATTTGACAGATGGATGGGAAACAAAAATCGCGCAGGGGCAATTTCATCATTTTTCGTGACGGTGTCGGAATCGGCTAAAATTTGACAGATTGATGGGAAACAAAAATTGCGCCGGGGGCAATTTCGTCATTTTTCGCGACGGTGTCGGAATCGGCTAAAATTTGACTGATTGATGGGAAACAAAAATCGCGCCGGGGGCGATTTCGTAATTTTTCGAGACGGTGTCAAAATTGGCTCAAATTTGACAGATTAATCGGAAATAAAAATCGCGCAGAGGGCAATTTCGTTGTTTTTCGCGACGGTGTCGGAATGGTCCAAAATTTGACTGATTGATCGGAAACAAAAATCGTGCCGTGGGCTATTTTATCATTTTTCGTGACTGTGTGGGAATGGGCAAAAATTTGACAGATTGATCGGAAACAAAAATCGCGCCGGGAGTTATTTCGTCATTTTTCGCGACGGTGTCCGAATCGGCTCAAATTTGACTGATTGATCGGAAACAAAAATCGCGCCGGGGGCAATTGCCTAATTTTTCTCGACGGTGTCGGAATCGACTAAAATTTTACTGTTTGACGGGAAACAAAAATCGAGCAGGGGCAATTTCGTCATTTTTCGTGACGGTGTGGAATCGGCTAAAATTTGACAGATTGATGGGAAACAAAAATAGCGCCTGGGGTAATTTCGTCATTTTCGCGACGGTGTCGAAATCGGTAAAAATTTGACTAATTCATGGGAAACAAAAATCGCGCCAAGGGCGATTTCGTAATTTTTCGCGACGGTGTCGAAATTGGCTCAAATTTGACAGATTGATCGGAAACAAAAATCGCGCCGGGCGCAATTTCGTCATTTTTCACAACGGTGTCGGAATCGGCTAAAATTTGACAGATTAATCGGAAATAAAATCGCGCCGAGGGCAATTTCGTCGTTTTTCGCGACGGTGTCGGAATGGGCTCAAATTTGACTGATTGATCGAAAACAAAAATCGCGCCAGGGGCAATTTCGTCATTTTTCGCGACGGTGTCGAAATCGGCTAAAA
>NW_019241555.1:0-1696 GCF_002742605.1 Olea europaea var. sylvestris | reverse complement strand
GCGTAAGAATTAAGTTTCAAATGGGGTGTTGTATTAATAAACTAGATTCAATTCTAGAATAATCCATAAATACTTAGATTGCTGTTAGAATGTTTTAATGCATGAATTAAAAGAGAGTACATGTATGTCCATTGGTGTTATTCATGTGCTTAGGTAGAGGGAAAGTATGCAATTAAATATTAGACATGTACTAGGCCAGGTTCATGTTGGGAAAATCCTATATATACTCCTGTAAAATAGCCATTTGAAAATCAAGTCAAGTTGAAGTGATAATAAAATCACACATATTTCCTTCACTACTTTTTGTGAGTTTGAGTGTTGAGTGAACTTATGCTCTCTAATTTCTAATAGTTCTAACATTTTCCGGGCCACTTTCTGTTACGTATGCAATAGACTTGTGGTTTTGGAACTGTAACAATTTCTCACCAAAAGAACAATCTAAATTATATGAGAAAGGGAGTCAATATATAGATACATTTGACAAAGGAAAGTAGGAAAGGGAGATCTTACTGCTATAATGATCATCTTAGTCTCTCGAACTTCAACTTCTGCATGCACGAAAAGAATTTTGGTAAAATCACTCGTGTAAATGATAATGCACTGCATCATTCTAAAATGAGAAATTTGTTGACTAATAGAAATCATTTTTGCATCCAATCTTGACAACTAGAATTGAAATCTAACTAGGTTCAGAATATTTGACATAAAAACAAATTTAGTTTTCTCTGATACTAAACCTGATAAAATTGAGAAAGAAACTGCCAGCCACGTAACTTTGATATTAAACTTGATAAAATTGTAAATATGTACAATGAAAATAGAATAAGAAATTTCCAAAACCTTTCTTTTCTTTTTCTCTGTTGTTCCTTTGCTTTTTTTATTTCCTTGTCTACTTTTGTCATATTCACACTGTTGTTTTTATGCTGAACTGAAACAAGCAACCAAAATAAAATAAAATAAAACTAGTGATGGTGGAAACACACTCAAATATTCTCACTTTCTCTGCACAGACATACTGAAATATTCTCACTTTTAAAATCTTGAATATCTTCAATGATTTCTTGTTATTTTCCATTAAGCCCTCCTTTCTTTACCCAAAAACCAAGATTGGATCTTCAATTGATTGAAATCTTGTAGTTCGCCTCTTGAATTGTCCAAAAGTGTGATGAATTACCTCTCTTTTCATGTAAGATTTTATGAATTCTATGGTATAAGAGGTTGTGAGAGGTGTATGGTGCTGTTATGTATTTATAAGGTTCGAAATTAGATCAAAATCCACGTTGAAATAGGTTTCCAAAAGCTAGTCAACTCAAAATAGAAATCTCCAAATTGAACCATGCGTGCGCATGGGTGTGGTCCTTGTGCATGCATGGCTTATACCTTTTTGCTTTAGTTTACAAGAACGTGCCTTGCAAAAACGTATGCAGCACCTTCAGGTTTGGATTCTTGCGTTTTAGTCCCAAGCTTCGACTCAACGTTCTGCTTGAGTCCCTTTTTTGTGAAATTTTCATCCTTTGACTTCTAATCTCATCCAATTTCTAGTCTGGATCTTTCTCTCTGTTGTTCCTTTGCTTTATTTTTCCTATTGCTATTTTTTCTCCTCTATGTCCATCAGATTTAGTGCCGAATCCAACACCTAGTGAGCTCCCGCAGCCATTTGTGCTGTATTCGTCGGAACTCAAATTTTTTGTTGTCA
>NW_019241554.1:0-1696 GCF_002742605.1 Olea europaea var. sylvestris | reverse complement strand
AATATGTTCTGAATAATTTTTCCTTTTTATCCTGTCATCACTGTGTAGCATGGTTATTTAGCTATTAAATATGATTTGTGCAAGGTTAGGATGCCATGCAAACACGATTAAAAGGATGTGAATATGAGTGCTATAAAATGGAAGATTGGGATCATAATTGTCACTCTCTCAAAAAGCTAAGAGCCCTAAATGAGATAGACCTTATAAGACCAAACTCCTCATCGAGCATTCTTCCACCTCAATTTAAAATCTCGAGTAGGGCTGTCAACGAGTTGAGCCGAAATTCTTGACTCGGGCTTTTTTTGGGCCCGAGTTGAGTTGGATTTTTTGGAATATTTTAAATTTTTTTCTAAGCTGCCTGTTTGGCTGATAGACAGCTTTATATGCTGCTTTAATCGGCAGTTTTGCTGCTTGTTTCGTAGCTGAAATAGCTATTAAACAGGCAGCAAAATTTTTACTATTTTTTTTTTACGGTTGGTTGAGCTCGAGCCGACTCCTCGAAATGGAGCTCAGCTTGAGCCTTGGCTGGGTGCCTCGAGCCTGGTTGAGCTACGGACGGTCCAAGTCGACAAGCCTGATTGCCATCCCTAATCTCGAGCCATGGGGATAGTTAGATCACCCCAAGGGCTGGTTGCTAGCACATCAACTTAAGCATTTGAGTCGAGCCTAATGGGATCATGGGTTAAATGAGAAATTAGTCCTTAAGAATTTTGCACACTTTTTAACAAAGCGGACTTTCTTAAATGGAAATAAGAACAAGAGACTTATATTAAAGTCCGATAACTAATATACAACATTTTTAGAGCCTAATTGGTTTCGATTAAAATTTAATCATAATTTAAGTCAAAATCAAACAATCAGTATTAGCCACATCTTTTATAGTTCCTATAATTTTTCAACCGCACATTTCAAAAACTTCTATTACACTCTACTAAAAAAATCTAATTTTAATCACCAAACATAGTCTAAGGACCAATTTGAAACAAAACCAAAGTTCATCAACTAATGGTGTCTTCTAACACTGGCATCATCGAATTAAAAAGTCACCACTGGCATATGCACCGCAAATACACATGCACGCAATGGCGGAGAAATTACAACACAGCACGACTCCACTCCTCCATCACCATTGCTAGCCAGGGTGGCTCCACCGTCTTACCACTTCTCTCCGGTTGAAGACCTCCCTATGGTCCGAGCTGAACGGATCCGAATACAGAGTGTTACCACACCTCTACTATGCTGGTATCAGAGTCATGTTGTTATCTTGATCTTACTATTCTGATTGGAATTATCCAGTTTGAAAGAAACTAGGAAGAACACATTAAAAATTATGTCTGAATCTTCTAGTTCATCTATATTAGCACCCTCCACTTCCTTTCGAAAATCTAATGCTTCTAAAATCGACTCCCTTTATGAAATATCTTACCTACCTGAATCTGAAAAAATCCCAGTTACAGATCTACCTCTTGTCAATCCTTACCTTCCATATAACAAACCCCGAAATTCCTTCACCAAAACTGTTAAAAGTATCATTTCACCATCAAAATCCCAAATCAAAGAATATGTTCAGGCATCAAAGTTTGATCAGCATCTTCTACCTGCTACTGAAAAAGAGCAGTTTGTTACTTTAGATTTACCATCTCATCTTCCAAAAGTATGGTTATCTGAAGGTTTTACCCATCTTCATTTTGGAGCT
>NW_019241553.1:0-1696 GCF_002742605.1 Olea europaea var. sylvestris | reverse complement strand
TGACAGATTTATCGGAAACAAAAATCGCGCCGGGGGCAATTTCGTTAATTTTCGCGACGGTGTCGGAATGGGTTAAAATTTGAATGTGTGATCGGAAACAAAAACTGCGCCGGGTGCAAATTCGTTATTTTTCGCGACGGGTCGGAACGGGTTAAAATTTGACCATTTGATCGGAAAAAAAAACCGCGCCGGGGGTAATTCGTCATTTTTCGCGACGGTGTCGGAATGGGCTAAAATTTGACCGGTTGATCGGAAACAAAAACCGCGCCGGGGGCAATTTCGTCATTTTTCACGACGGGTCGGAACGGGTTAAAATTTGACCGTTTGATCGGAAAAAAAAATCGCGCCGGAAGTAATTTCGTCATTTTTCGCGACGGTGTCGGAATGGGCAAAAATTTGACAGATTTATCGGAAACAAAAATCGCGCCGGGGGCAATTTCGTCATTTTTCGCGACGGTGTCGAAATGGGCTAAAATTTGACTGGCTGATCGGAAACAAAAATCGCGACAGTGTCGAAATGGGCTAAAATTTGACTGGCTGATCGGAAACAAAAATCGCGCCGGGTGCTACTTCGTCATTTTTCGCGACGGTGTCGGAATGTGCTAAAATTTGACAGATTGATCGGAAAAAAGATCGCGTCGGCGGTAATTTCGTGATTTTTCGCGACGATGTCGGAATGGGCTGAAATTTGGCAGGTATATTGGAAACAAAAACTGCGCCTTGGTAAATTTCGTCATTTTTCGCGACGGTGTCGAAATGGGTTAAAATTTGACCGGGTGATCGGAAACAAAAACCGCGCCGTGGGCAATTTCGTCACTTTTCGCGACGGTGTCGGAATGGGTTAAAATTTGACAGATTTATCGGAAACAAAAATCACGCCGGGGTAATTTCGTCATTTTTCGCGACGGGTCGGAACGGGTTAAAATTTAACCGGTTGATCGGAAACAAAAAGCGCGCCAGGGGCAATTTCGTCATTTTTCGCGACGGTGTCGGAATGGGTTAAAATTTTACAGATTTATCGGAAACAAAAATCGCGCCGGGGGTAATTTCGTCATTTTTCGCGACTTTGTTGGAATGGGTTAAAATTTGACCGGGTGATCGGAAACAAAAACCGCGCGTGGGGCATTTCGTCTTTTTTCGTGACGGTGTCGGAATGGGCTAAAATTTGACATTTTATCGGAAACAAAAATCGCGCCGGGGGCAATTTGGTCATTTTTCGCGACGGTGTCAGAATGGGCTAAAATTTGACCGGTTGATCGGAAACAAAAATCGCGCCCTGGGCAATTTCGTCATTTTTCGCGGCGGTATCGAAATGGGCTTAAATTTGACAGATTTATCAGAAACAAAAATCGTGCCGGGGCCAATTTCGTCATTTTTCGCGACGGTGTCAGAATGGGTTAAAATTTGACCGGTTGATCGGAAACAAAAATCGCGCCGGGTGTAATTTCGTCATTTTTCGCGACGGTGTCGGAATAGGTTAAAATTTGGCTGGGTGATCGGAAACAAAAATCGCGGCGGGGGCAATTTCGTCATTTTTCGCGACGGTGTTGGAATGGGTTAAAATTTGTCCGGGTGATCGGAAACAAAAACAGCGCCGGGGGCAATTTCGTCACTTTTCGTGACGGTGTCGAAATGGGTTAAAATTTGACAGACTTATCGGAAACAAAAATCACGCCGGGGCAATTTCGTCATTTTT
>NW_019241552.1:0-1696 GCF_002742605.1 Olea europaea var. sylvestris | reverse complement strand
AGAGTTCCAAATATGCGAGTTGTCATTCTTTAAAAAATGGTCGAAAACCTTAATACGTCATTATGAAATCGTGAGCTAAACCCGAAACGATCGCTACATTTTCGAAAAGTACTTATGGTCCCAAAAACGAACACTCTCTACAAAGCTATGCTCAATTCTTCGAACGCCGTCAGTCCAATTATGCAGGTACACGTTCCTCAAAAAATTGATAAAATCCCTCATACGTCACGACGACGTTGTGAGTTCAATCCAAAAGGGTCGCTACATTTTCGAACAGTACTTATGGGCCCAAAACGGACACCGTCTGCAAAACTTACGATCATTTCTTCGAAGGTCGACAATCCAAGAGTTCCAAATATGCGAGTTGTCGTTCTTTAAAAAATGGTCGAAAACCTTAATACGTCATTACGAAATCGTGAGCTAAACCCGAAACGATCGCTACATTTTCGAAAAGTACTTATGGGCCCAAAAACGGACACTGTGTCCAAAAGCTATGCTCAATTCTACGAACGCCGTCATTCCAAATATGCAGGGGCACGTTCATCAAAAAATGGTCAAAATCCCTCATACGTCATGGCGAGGTAGTGAGTTCAATCCAAAAGGGTCGCTACATTTTCGAACAGTACTTATGGGCCCAAAACGGACACCGTCTGCAAAACTTACGATCATTTCTTCGAAGGTCGACAATCCAAGAGTTCCAAATATGCGAGTTGTCGTTCTTTAAAAAATGGTCGAAAACCTTAATACGTCATTACGAAATCGTGAGCTAAACCCGAAACGATCGCTACATTTTCGAAAAGTACTTATGGTCCCAAAAACGGACACTGTGTCCAAAAGCTATGCTCAATTCTACGAACGCCGTCATTCCAAATATGCAGGTGCACGTTCATCAAAAAATGGTCAAAATCCCTCATACGTCACTACGAAGTTGTGAGTTCAATCCAGAAGGGTCGCTACATTTTCGAAAAGTACTTATGGTCCCAAAACGGACACTGTCTGCAAAAGTTACGATCATTTCTTCGAAGGTCGACAATCCAAGAGTTCCAAATATGCGAGTTGTCGTTCTTTAAAAAATGGTCGAAAACCTTAATACGTCATTACGAAATCGTGAGCTAAACCCGAAACGGTCGCTACATTTCCGAAAAGTACTTATGGTCCCAAAAACGGACACTGTGTTCAAAAGCAATGCTCAATTCTTCGAACGCCGTCAGTCCAAATATGCAGGTGCACGTTCCTCAAAAAATGGTCAAATTCCCTCATACGTCACGACGAAGTAGTGAGTTCAATCCAGAAGGGTCGCTACATTTTCGAAAAGTACTTATGGTCCCAAAACGGACACCGTCTGCAAAAGTTACGATCATTTCTTCGAAGGTCGACAATCCAAGAGTTCCAAATATGCGAGTTGTCGTTCTTTAAAAAATGGTCGAAAACCTTAATACGTCATTACGAAATCGTGAGCTAAACCCGAAACGGTCGCTACATTTCCGAAAAGTACTTATGGTCCCAAAAACGGACACTGTGTTCAAAAGCTATGCCCAATTCTTCGAACGCCGTCAGTCCAAATATGAGGTGCACGTTCCTCAAAAATGGTCAAAATCCCTCATACGTCACGGCGAAGTAGTGAGTTCAATCCAGAAGGGTCGCTACATTTCCGAAAAGTACTTATGGTCCCAAAACGGACACCGTCTGCAAAAGT
>NW_019241551.1:0-1696 GCF_002742605.1 Olea europaea var. sylvestris | reverse complement strand
TTTCTGATTTCATGATAAATTTGGGTTTGATCATTTTCGACGAATTGCTAGTCCAATTCTATTAGAACCGAGCCAATGAAAGTCGCTTTCGATTTCATGATAACATCAGGTTTGTTCGTCTTTGGCAAATCGCTAGTCTAATTCAATCGAAATCGATCCAATGAAAAGTGGTTTTTGATTTCATGATAACTTCGGGTTTGTTCGCTTTTTGTGAAATGCGAGTCTAATTCGATTGGAATCGAGCAAATGAAAAGTAGCTTTTGATTTTAGGATGACTTAGAGATTGTTTGTTTTTGGCGAATTGCTATTCTGATTCGATTGGAATCGAGCCAATCAAAAGTGGTTTTTGATTTCATGATAACTTCGGATTTGTTCATTTTCGGCTAATTGCAAGTCTAATTCGATTGGAATCGAGCCAATGTAAAGTGATTTTTGATTTCATGATAACTTCAGGTTTGATCATTTTCGACGAATTGCTAGTCTAATTCGATTGGAATTGAGCCAATGAAAAGTGGTTTTTTTATTTCATGATAACTTCGGGTTTGATCATTTTCGGCGAATTACTAATCTAATTCGATTGGAATCGAGCCAATGATCAGTGGCTTTCGATTTCATGATAACTTCGGGTTTGATAGTTTTCGAAAAATTGACTGTCCAAATCGATTGGAATTGAGGCAATGAAAAGTGGTTTTCTATTTCATGATAACAACGGGTTTGTTCGTCTTTGGCAAATTGCTAGTGTAATTCGATTGGAATCGAGCCAACGAAAAGTGGTTTTTGATTTAAAGATAACTTCGGGTTTCTTCACTTTTTGCTTAAGGCTAGTCTAATTCGATTGGAGTTGAGCCAATGAAAAGTGGTTTTTGATTTCATGACAACTTCGTGTTTGTTTCATTTTTGGCTAATTGCTAGTCTAATTCGATTGGAATCGAGCCAATGAAAAGTGATTTTTCATTTCATGATAACTTCGGGTTTGTTCGTTATCGGCAAATTGCTAGTCTAATTCGATTGGAATTGACCCAATGAAAAGTGATTTTTGATTTCATGATGAGTTCCGGTTTGTTCATTTCCGACGAAATGCTAGTCTAATTCGATTGGAATCGAGCCAATGGAAAGTGGTTTTTGATTTCACGAGAACTTCGAGTTTGTTCGTTTTAGGCGAATTGTTCGTCTAATTCGATTAGAATGTAAAAGTGGCTTTCGATTTCTTGATAACATCGGGTGTGTTCGTCTTTGGCAAATTGCTAGTCTAATTCAATTGGAATCGAGCCAATGAAAAGTGGATTTCGATTTCTTGATAACATCGGGTTTGTTCGTCTTTGGCATATTGCTAGTCTAATTCTATTGGAATCGAGCCATTGAAAAGTTATTTTTGATTTTATGATAACAACGGGTTTGTTTGTCTTTGGTAAATTGCTAGTCTAATTTGATTGGAATCGAGCTAATGAAAAGTGATTTTTGATTTCATGATAACTTCGGGTTTGTTCGTCTTCGACGGATTGGTAATCTAATTTGATTGGAATCAAGCCAATGAAAAGTGATTTTTGATTTCACGATAACTTCGGGTTTGTTCGTTATTTGCGAAATGCCAGTCTAATTGGATTAGAATCGAACCAATGAAAAGTAGATTTTGATTTTTGGATGACTTCAGGTTTGTTTGTTTTTGGCGAATTGCTAGTCTAATTCGATTGGAATC
>NW_019241550.1:0-1696 GCF_002742605.1 Olea europaea var. sylvestris | reverse complement strand
TTTTGCTATGACTATTAACAAAGCCTAAAGTTAAACATTAGATTTTGTAGGTCTATATCTGCTTGAACCTGTGTTTTCACATGGTCAGCTATACGTTGCGTTGTCTAGAGCAAAAATAAGACAAAATATAAAAATTTTGATTAAATCGGCAAACAAAAATAAATCACATATTGGTTGCACAAAAAATGTGGTATATCTGGAAATTTTGAATTTAATATATTCTATTTAACAAGTCTAGAATTCTAAACAGTCCAAAATTAATCTATCATCTCGTTGCTGCCAAAGTGAAGATTTATACATCATGTTTCAACAGAAGAATACATAAGGTTAGTTATTTTCATTTGTTTTTTTAATTATAGTTATATTTTGTTTGCTAACACGCTTTATTTTTTTCCTCATCTTTCTTATTTAAAGCATAAATGGGAATATTTAACAATTAATTTATGGGGAAAGAAACCATATAAAATTGTGATATTATAATGTTGTCGTACTAAAATTAAAACATTGTTAATTGTTTAGGTTTATCATGATTTCACCAAGTTTAATTTTTTCTATATATAAACCAATAATATGACAAAACAGCATAAGCTTATTACATAACATTTATTCTCATTACATGACCACATAACTAAGGAGAAGGATGAAGAAAATATTCTTTGTTGCAAACTTTTATTCTAACCAGATAACTAAAAAAGAGGATGAAGAAAATATTCATTGTTACAAATATCCACTATCATCTTCCGTCTATAAATTAACATCCTATCAAGTGAAATTAATTCTATTGGCTGCCCTAGGACGAAGCATTCTATATATTTTAGTACGAACATTCCACAGTTTGGCCTATAGAAGAAACAGTTTTACGTTAGGCTACATTAATATAAAGAAAAAATGAAATATTATAAAAAAATAAATAGTTATTTAAATGCTCACCCATTCTCTGCACATGGTAGATAAGGTATGATCTCCACTTGCATTGTTTTGCTTCTATGTTTCCTTACATCATTTCTGGTAGAAAGATCAGAATTCAGAATGAATGCTTGGATTGTAGCATGTGTTGCTTTTGTATGTATCATGACTTGATTTGGTATAAGAATCTTGATTTGGTATAAGAATACTATTACTACAGTCATATATTTGGAATTTTCATTCAAGAATATTCGCCACAAAAAGATACCAACAATTGCCAAGAAATGAGCATAGAATTAGTAGATGCTTGCACGCCATCCACTTACGACCATTCATAGGCGAAACACCATTCGCATATTTATTTAACAGAGTGAAGTCCACTTCTCCCTTAATGGTTTTGTTTTTCTCTTCTATTAGCCAGTTGAAAATACTAGAACACTCATCTTCAAATTTGAAATCCATTTTTGCATAATTTTTAGAAATTAAGGTAGAACTATCCTTAATAAGTCGCCTTAGTAACTTCAACTCCAACTCAATACTCTAATAGAATAAATACATGTAAATTTAATTTATTAATATCAAATATAAAATTAAATTAATTGTAATTACTAAACTTCACTCACTGTGGGAGTTACATCTTTTCCTACATCCAACAAATTTTTCAACATGTCCCTTCCAATGTAATTGTCGCTGTCCTCCCAATAAATGCTATATAAAAAAATATAAATTAATGTTAGATAATATAATTTACTATCCACTGAATAAAAAAAATAGTATTTAAGCTAATATA
>NW_019241549.1:0-1696 GCF_002742605.1 Olea europaea var. sylvestris | reverse complement strand
TTGACAGGTTGATCGGGAACAAAAATAGCGCCGGGTGTAATTTCGTCATTTTTCGCGACTGTGTCGGAATTGGCTTAAATTTGGCAGTTTTATCGGAAATAAAAATCGCAACGGCTGTAATTTCGTCATTTTTTCTCGACTGTGTCGGAATGGGCCAAAATTTGACAAGTTTATCGGGAACAAAAATCGCGCCGGGTGTAATGTTGTCATTTTTCACGACTCTGTCGGAATTGACTGAAATTTGACTTGTTGATCGGAAACAAAAATCGCGCCGGGGAAAATTTCGTCATTTTTCTCCACTGTGTCGGAATTGGCTGAAATTTGGCAGTTGGATCTGAAATAAAAATCGCGCCGGGGGCAATTTCGTCATTTTTCTCGACTGTGTCCGAATGGGCTCAAATTTGACAGGATAATCGGAAACAAAAATCGTGCCGAAGGCAATTTCGTTATTTTTCGCGACTGTATCAGAATGGGCTAAAATTTGACAGGTTGATCGAAAACAAAAAATCGCGCCGGGGTCAATTTCGTCATTTTGCGCGACTGTATCGGAATTGGCTAAAATTTGACAGGTTGATCGGAAACAGAAAATCGCGCCGGGGGCATTTTCGTCATTTTTCACGACTGTGTAGGAATGTGCTAAATTTTGACTGGTTGATAGGAAACAAAAAATCGTGCCGAGGGCAATTTCGTCATTTTTCCCGACTGTGTAGGAATGGGCTAAAATTTTACCGGTTGATCACAAACAAAAATCGGGCCGGGGCAATTTCATCATTTTTCGCGACTGTGTCGGAATTGGCTGAAATTTGGCAGTTTTATCGAAAATAAAAATCGCGACGGCCGCAATTTCGTCATTTTTCTCGACTGTGTCGGAATGGGCTAAAATTTGACAAGTTTATCGGGAACAAAAATCGCGCCGGGTGTAATTTTGTCATTTTTCACGACTGTGTCGGAATTGACTAAAATTTGACTTGTTGATCGGAAACAAAAATCGCGTTGGGGACAATTTCGTCATTTTTCTCGACTGTGTCGGAATTGGCTAAAATTTGGCAGTTTGATCTGAAATAAAAATCGCGCGCGGGGGCAATTTCGTCATTTTTCTCGACTGTGTCGGAATGGGCTCGAATTTGACAGGATGATCGGAAACAAAAATCGTGCCGGGGGCAATTTCTTTATTTTTGGCGACTGTATCAGAATGGGCTAAAATTTGACAGGTTGGTCAGAAACAAAAAATCGCGCCGGGGTCAATTTCGTCATTTTTCGCGACATTATCGGAATTGGCTAAAATTTGATAGGTTGATCGGAAACAAAAAACCACGCCGGGGGCAAATTTCGTCATTTTTCTCGACTGTGTCCGAATGGGCTAAAATTTGACAGGTTTATCGGGAACAAAAACCGCGCCGGGTGTAATTTCGTCATTTTTGACGACTGTGTTGGAATTGACTAAAATTTGACTTGTTGATCGGAAACAAAAACCGCGCCGGGGAAAATTTCGTCATTTTTCTCCACTGTGTCGGAATTGGCTGAAATTTGGCAGTTGGATCTGAAATAAAAATCGCGCCAGGGGCAATTTCGTCATTTTTCTCGACTGTGTCGGAATGGGCTCAAATTTGACCGGATGATCGGAAACAAAAATCGTGCCGAGGGCAATTTCGTTATTTTTCGCGACTGTATCAGAATGGGCTAAAATTTGACAGGT
>NW_019241548.1:0-1696 GCF_002742605.1 Olea europaea var. sylvestris | reverse complement strand
AAGTTAAACTCAATTCTTCGTACGCCGACTCTCCAAGCGTTCCAAATATGCATGTGCTCATTCTTTCAAAAAATGGCCAAAATTCCTCGTACGTCTGACGAAGTGTAGAGTTCAATCCAAAACGGTCGCTACACTTCCAAAAAGTACTTATGGGCCGAAAACGGACACCGTGTTCAAAAGTTACGCTCAATTCTTCGTCCGCCGACTCTCCAAGCGTTCTGAATATGCCTGTGCTCATTCTTTCAAAAAAAGGCCAAAATCCCTCGTGCATCACGACGAAGGGGTGAGTTCAATTCAAAACGGTCGCTACATTTCCAAAAAGTACTTATGGACCCAAAACGGAAACCGTGTGCAAAAGTTAAACTCAATTCTTCGTACACCGACTCTCCAAGCGTTCCAAATATGCATGTGCTCATTCTTTCAAAAAATGGCCAAAATCCCTCATACGTCATGACGAAGCGGTGAGTTCAATCCAAAACGGTCGCTACACTTCCAAAAAGTACTCATGGGCCCAAAACGGACACCGTGTGCAAAAGTTACGCTCAATTCTTCGTCCGGCGACTCTCCAAGCGTTCTGAATATGCCTGTGCTCATTCTTTCAAAAAATGGCCAAAATCCCTCATACGTCATGACGAAGCGGTGAGTTCAATCCAAAACGGTCGCTACACTTCCAAAAAGTACTCATGGGCCCAAAACGGACACCGTGTGCAAAAGTTACGCTCAATTCTTCGTCCGGCGACTCTCCAAGCGTTCTGAATATGCCTGTGCTCATTCTTTCAAAAAATGGCCAAAATCCCTCATACGTCATGACGAAGCGGTGAGTTCAATCCAAAACGGTCGCTACACTTCCAAAAAGTACTCATGGGCCCAAAACGGACACCGTGTGCAAAAGTTAAACTCAATTCTTCGTACGCCGACTCTCCAAGCGTTCCAAATATGCATGTGCTCATTCTATCAAAAAATGGCCGAAATCACTCGTACGTCACGAAAGAGTGGTGAGTTCAATCCGAAACGGTCGCTACATTTCCAAAAGGTACTAATGGACCCAAAACGGACACCGTGTGCAAAAGTTACGCTCAATTCTTCGTATGCCAACTCTCCCAGCGTTCCAAATATGCAAGTGCTCATTCTTTCGATAAATGGCCAAAATAACTCGTACGTCACGAAGAAGTGGTGAGTTCAATCTGAAACGGTCGCTACACTTCCAAAAAGTACTCATGGGCCCAAAACGGACACCGTGTGCAAAAGTTACGGTCAATTCTTCGTCCGTCGACTCTCCAAGCATTCTAAATATGCCAGTGCTCATTCTTTAAAAAAATGGCCAAAATCCCTCATACGTCATGACGAAGTGGTGAGTTCAATCCAAAACGGTCGCTACATTTTCGAAAAGTAGTTATGGGCCCAAAACGGACACCGTGTGCAAAAGTTACGGTCAATTCTTCGTCCGCCGACTCTCCAAGCGTTCTAAATATGCCAGTGCTCATTCTTTCAAAAAAAAGGCCAAAATCCCACGTACGTCACGATGAAGTGATGAGTTCAATCCAAAACGGTCGCTACATTTCCAAAAAGTAGTTATGGGCCCAAAACGGACACCGTGTGTAAAAGTTAAACTCAATTCTTCGTACGCCGACTCTCCAAGCGTTCCAAATATGCATGTGCTCATTCTTTCAAAAAATGACCAAATTCACTCGTACGT
>NW_019241547.1:0-1696 GCF_002742605.1 Olea europaea var. sylvestris | reverse complement strand
TTTTTCGCGTCATTGTCGGAATGGGCAAAAATTAGAAAGATTGATCGGAAACAAAAATCGCCGGGGGCAATTTCGTCATTTTTAGCGACGGTGTCGGAATGGGCAAAAATTTGACAGATTGATCGGAAACAAAAATTGCGACGGGGGCAATTTCGTAATTTTTCACGACGGTGTCGAAATCGGCTGAAATTTGACAGATTAATCAGAAACAAAAATCGCGCCAGGGGCAATTTCGTCATTTTTCGCGACGGTGTCGGGATGGGCAAAAATTTGACAGATTGATCGGAAACAAAAATCGCGCCGGGTGCAATTTCGTCATTTTTCATGACGGTGTCGGAATCGGTTAAAATTTAACAGATTAATCGGAAACAAAAATCGCGCCAGGGGCAATTTCGTCATTTTTCGCGACGTTGTCGGAGTAGGCAAAAATTTGACAGATTGATCGGAAACAAAAATCGCGCCTGGGGCAATTTCGTCATTTTTCACGATGGTGTCGGAATCGGCTAAATGTTGACATATTAATGGGAAACAAAAATCGAGCCGGGGGCAATTTCGTCAATTTTCCCGACGGTGTCGGAATCGGCTAAAATTAGACAGATTGATCGTAAACAAAAATCGCGCCGAGACAATTTCGTCACTTTTCGCGACGGTGTCGGAATCGGCTAAAATTTGACTGATTGATCGGAAACAAAAATCGCACCGTGGGCAATTTCATCATTTCTCGCGACGGTGTCGAAATCGACTAAAATTTGACAGATTGATCGCAAACAAAAATCGCGCCGGGGAAAATTTCGTCAATTTTCGCGACGGTGTCGGAATTGGCTAAAATTTGACAGATTGATCAGAAACAAAAATCGCGCCGGTGACAAATTCGTCATTTTTCGCGACGGTGTCGAAATCGAATATAATTTGACTGATTGATCGGAAACGAAAATCGCGCCGGTGACAAATTCGTCATTTTTCGCGACGGTGTCGAAATCGAATATAATTTGACTGATTGATCGGAAACGAAAATCGCGCCGGTGACAAATTCGTCATTTTTCGCGACGGTGTCGGAATGGTCTAAAATTTGACTGAGTGATAGGAAACAAAAATCGCGCCGGGGCAAATTTCGTCATTTTTCGCGGCGGTGTCGGAATGGGCTTAAATTTGACTGATTGATCGGAAACGAAAATCGCGCCGGTGACAAATTCGTCATTTTTCACGACGGTGTCGGAATCGGCTAAAATTTGACAGATTAATTCGAAACAAAAATCGCGCCGGGGACAATTTTCTCATTTGTCGCGACGGTGTCGGAATCGGCTAAAATTTGACAGATTGATCGGAAACAAAAATCGCGTCGGGACAATTTCATCATTTTTCGCGACGGTGTCGGAATCGGCAAAAATTTGACCGATTGATCGAAAACAAAAATCGGGCCATGGGCAATTTAATAATTTTCGCGACGGTGTCGTAATCGACTAAAATTTGACAGATTGATCGGAAACAAAAATCGCGCCGGGGAAAATTTCGTCAATTTTCGCGACGGTGTCGAAATTGCCTAAAATTTTACAGATTGATCAGAAACAAAAATCGCGCAGGTGACAATTTCCTCATTTTTCGCGACGGTGTCGGAATAGGCTTAAATTTGACTGAATGATCGGAAACAGAAATCGCGCCGGTGACAATTTCGTCATTTTTCACGATGGTGTCGGAA
>NW_019241546.1:0-1696 GCF_002742605.1 Olea europaea var. sylvestris | reverse complement strand
ATGAAAAGTGGTTTTTGATTTCATGATAACTTCGGGTTTGTTAATTTTTGGCAAATTGCTAGTCTAATTCGATTGGAATCGAGGCAATGAAAAGTGGGTTTTCATTTCATTATAACTTCGTGTTTGTTCGTTTTTGGCGAATTGCTAGTCTAATTCGTTTGGAATCGAGCCAATGAAAAGTGGCTTTTTGATTTCATGATAACTTCTAGTTTATTCGATTTTCACGAATTGCTAGTCTAATTCGATTGGAATTGAGCCAATGAAAAGTGGCTTTTCATTTTTTGATAACTTCGGCTGTGTTTGTTTTTGGCGAATTGCTACTCTAATTAGATTGGAATCGAGCCAATGAAAAGTGATTTTTGATTTAATGATAACTTCGGGTTTGTTCGTTTTTGGTAAATTACTAGTCTAATTCGATTGGAATCGAGGCAATGAAAAGTGGTTTTTGATTTCATAATAATTTCTAGTTTGTTCATTTTTCACGAATTACGAGTCTAATTCGATTGGAATCGAGCCAATGAAAAGTGGGTTTTGATTTCATAATTACTTCGTATTTGTTCGTTTTTGGCAAATTGCTAGTCAAATTCTATTGGAATCGAGCCAATGAAAAGTAGCTTTTTGATTTCACGATAACTTCTGGTTTATTTGATTTTGGCGAATTGTTAGTCTAATTCAATTGGAATCGAGCCAATTAAAAGTGGCTTTTGATTTCATGATAACTTCGGGTTTGTTCATTTTTGTAGAATTGCTAGTCTAATTGGATTGAAATCGAGCCAATGAAAAGTGATTTTTGATTTCATGATAACTTCGATTTTGTTCTTTTTTGGCGAATTGCAAGTCTAATTCGTAGGAATCGAGCCAATGAAAAGTGGCTTTTGATTTCATGATAACTTCAGATTTGTTCATTTTTGGCGAATTTCTAGTCTAATACGATTGGAATCAAGCCAAAGAAAAGTGGCTTTTGATTTCTTGATAACTTTTGGTTTGTTCGTTTTTGGCAAGTTGCTAGTCCAATTCGAATGGAATGAGCCAATGAAAAGTGACTTTTGATTTCATGATAACTTCGGGTTTGTTCATTTTTGGCAAATTTCTAGTCTAATTCGATTGGAATCGAGCCAATGAAAAGTGGTTTTTTATTTTATGATAACTTCGGGTTTGTTCATTTTTGGTGAATTGGTAGTCTAATTCGATTGGAATCGAGCCGATGAAAAGTGGTTTTTGATTTCAAGATAACTTCGGGTTTGTTCATTTTTTACGAAGTGCTAGTCTTATTCGATTGGAATCGAGGCAATGAAAAGTGGTATTTGATTTCATGATAACTTTAGGTTTGTTCATTTTCGGTTAATTACGAGTCTAATTCGATTGGAATCTAGCCAATGAAAGGTGGGTTTTGATTTCATGATAACTTCAAATTTCTTCCTTTTTGCGAATTGCTAGTCAAATTCGATTAGAATCGAGCCAATGAAATTTTTGATTTCACGACAACTTCTGGTTTATTCCTTTTTGGCGAATTTCTAGTCTAATTCGATTGGAATCGAGTCAATGAAAAGTCGCCTTTGATTTCATGATAACTTCGGGTTTTTTCATTTTTGGTGAGTTGCCAGTCTAATTCGATTGGAATCGAGCCAATGAAAAGTGGCTTTTGATTTCATGATAATTTTGGGTTTGTTCATTTTTGAAAAATTGCTAGTCTAAT
>NW_019241545.1:0-1696 GCF_002742605.1 Olea europaea var. sylvestris | reverse complement strand
TTCGCGACGGTCTCGGAATGGGCCCAAATTTGACTGATTGATCGGAAACAAAAATCGCGCCGAGGACAATTTCGTCATTTTTCTCGACGGTGTCTGAATCGGAACATATTTTACAGATTGATCGGACACAAAAATCGCGCCAAGGGTAATTTCGTCAATTTTCGAGACGGTTCGGAATGGGCCCAAATTTGACTGATTGATCGGAAACAAAAATCGCCCCGGGGGCAATTTCTTCATTTTTCGCGACGGTGTCGGAATGGGCCCAAATTTGACTTATTGATCGGAAATAAAAATCGCGCCGGGGCAACTTCGTCATTTTTTGCGACGGTGTCAGAATCAGCTAAAATTTGACTGATCGATTGGAAAAAAAATCGCTCCGGGGGCAATTTCTTCATTTTTCGTGATGGTGTCTGAATCGGCACAAATTTTACTGATTGATCGGAAACAAAAATCGAGCCGTGGGCAATTTCGTCATTATTCGCGACGGTGTCGAAATCAGCTAAAATTTGACTGATCGATGGGAAAAAAAATCGCGAAGGGGGCAATTTCGTCATTTTTTACGACGGTGTCGAAATGGGCCAAAATATGACAGATTGATCGGAAACAAAAATTCCGCCGGGGGCAATTTCGTCATTTTTCGCGACCGTGTCGGAATCGGCTAAAATTTGACAGATTAATCGGAAACAAAAATCGCGCAGGAGGCAATTTCGTCATTTTTCGCGACGGTCTCGGAATGGGCAGAAAATTTACTGATTGATCGGAAACAAAAATCGCGCCGGGGGCAATTTCTTCATTTTTCGCGACAGTGTCGGAATGGGCCCAAATTTGACTGATTGATCGGAAACAAAAAATTGCGCGGGGGTAATTTCGTCATTTTTTGCGACGGTGTCGGAATCAGCTAAAATTTGACTGATCGATCGGAAATAAAAATCGCGCCGGGACAATTTCGTCATTTTTCGCGACGGTGTCAGAATCAGCTAAAATTTGACTGATCGATTGGAAAAAAATCGCACCGGGGGCAATTTCTTCATTTTTCGCGATGGTGTCTGAATCGGCACAAATTTTACTGATTGATTGGAAACAAAAATCGAGCCGGGGGCAATTTCGTCATTTTCCGCGACGGTGTCGAAATCAGCTAAAATTTGACTGATCGATGGGAAAAAATCGCGCCGGGGGCAATTTCGTCATTTTTTTGGACGGTGTCGGAATGGGCCAAAATTTGACAGATTGATCGGAAACAAAAATTGCGCCGGGGGCAATTTCGTCATTTTTCGCGACCGTGTCGGAATCGGCTAAAATTTGACAGATTAATCGGAAACAAAAATCGCGCAGGAGGCAATTTCGTCATTTTTCGCGACGGTCTCGCAATGGGCCGAAATTTGACCGATTGATCGGAAACAAAAATCGCGCCGGGGGCAATTTCTTCATTTTTCGCGGCGGTGTCGGAATGGGCCCAAATTTGACTGATTGATCGGAAACAAAAATTGCGCCGGGGGTAATTTCGTCATTTTTTGCGACGGTGTCGGAATCAGCTAAAATTTGACGGATCGATGGGAAAAAAAATCGCGCCGGGGGCAATTTCCTCCTTTTTTACGACGGTGTCGGAATGGGCTAAAATTTGACAGATTGATCGGAAACAAAAATTCCGCCGGGGGCAATTTCGTCATTTTTCGCGACCGTGTCGGAATCGGCTAAA
>NW_019241544.1:0-1696 GCF_002742605.1 Olea europaea var. sylvestris | reverse complement strand
AAACAGTTTTTCCATCCAATTGACACTTGACAATAATGCAAGTGTCAAACAACGTGTCAAAAATCAGTGTACAAATAGCAAAGCTCAATTGGTAAGAACCTTGCAATATGTACACTATGGTGTACACTTTAGTTTACACTTTACCACGTGGCATTACTCTGTTGGACAATTTAAATTTCAAACTATTTTCCCATCCATTAGGCACTCCAACAATGTGTCCAAAATCAGTGTACAAATAGAAAAGTTTAATCGGTGAGAACCTTGCTACATGTACATTATGGTGGACACACTTGAGTTTACACTTTGCCACGTGGCATTACCCTGCTGGACAGTTCAAATTTCAAACAGCGTCCCATCTAATTGACACTTGACAACAATGCAAGTGTCAAACAATGTGTCAAAAATTAGTGTACAAATAGCAAAGTTCAATCAGTAAGGATCGTGCTACATGTATAAAATGGTGTACACTTTACTTTACACTTTTCTACGGACATTACCCTATTGCAAAGTTTAAATTTCAAATAGTTTTCCCATCCAATTGACACTTGACAACAATGCAAGTGCTAAACATCGTGCCAAAAATTAGTGTACAAATAGCAAAGTTCAGTTGGTACGAACCTTGCTTCATGTACACTATGGTGTACACTTTAGTTTACACATTCCCACGTGATATATCCTATTGGACAGTTTAAATTTTAAACAGTTTTCCCATCCAATTGGCACTTGAAAACAATTCAAGTGTCAAACAAAGTGTCCAGAATCAGTGTACAAATAGCAAAGTTCAATCGGGGACCGTGCCACATGTACACTTTAGTTTACACTTTGCCACGTGACATTACCCTATAGTTTAAATTTCAAACAGTTTTCCCATCCAATTGACACTTGCCAACAATGCAAGTGTCAAACAACATGTCAAAAATCAGTTTACAAATAGCAAAGTTCGATGGGCAAGAATTTTGCTTCATGTACACTATGGTGTAGACTTTAGTTTACACTTTGCCACGTGACATTACCCTGTTGGATAGTTTAAATTTCAAACAATTTTCCCATCCAATTGACATTTGACAACAATGCAAGTGTCAACAACGTGTCAAAAATTAGTGTACAAATAGCAAAGTTCAACTGGTAAGGACCTTGTTACATGTACACTATGGTGTACACTTTAGTTTACACTTTTTCACGTGACATTACCCTGTTGAAAAGTTTAAATTTCAAACAATTTCCCATCCAATTGACACTTGACAACAATGTAAGTATCAAACAACGTGTCAAAAGTCAGTGTGCAAATAGCAAAGTTCAATCGATAAGAACCTTGCTTCATGTACACTATGGTGTACACTCTAATTTACACTTAGCCACGTGACATATCTATGTTGGACAGTTTAAATTTCAAACACTTTTCCCATCCAATTGACACTTGACAAAAATGCAAGTGTCAAAAATCAGTGTACAAATAGCGAAGTATAATCGGTAAGAACCTCACGACATGTACACTATGCTGTACAATTCAGTTTACACTTTTCCATGTGAGGTTACCCTATTGTATAGTTTAAATTTCAAACAGTTTTCCCATCCAATTGACACTTGACAATAATGCAAGTGTCAAACAACGAGTTAAAAATCAGTGTACAAATGGCAAAGCTCAATTTGTGAGAATCTCGCTACATGATCATTATGGTGTACACAATTGAGTTTA
>NW_019241543.1:0-1696 GCF_002742605.1 Olea europaea var. sylvestris | reverse complement strand
AGGGCTCGAAGCAACATGTATAATGGTAAGTCTAGACATATTCGTCGTAGACACAACACCATTAAGCAACTGATCTCAAATGATGTTATCTCCATAGATTATGTGAAATCAAAGGAGAATACTTCAAGTTTGTCATCCATTTGGAAATAAATAATTAAAAAGGTTTACTAATTAAATTACACCTTGATATCTCTTCTTTCAAGTTGTAGTGATTGTACATGATAAGATACTCAATTTTAGTCAGAAGAATAATGTTATTGAATCTCACTGATATTATGCAATAATCTATATGTCTGTAAAGCGTCATTAAATGATTTGACACCTTATATGAAGAGATGTCCAATCTATTAGTTAATCAAACCGGTTATACATACAAGTCTGGAAATAGGGTTCAAAACATGTTGTTGAGGTGGCTTCACCTCAGCCCTTGATCTGAATCTAAGAGGAAACAGGGTTAAAAACAGGAGGCTAGGTGGCTTCACCTTAGCCCTTGATCTGAATTTAAGATCTTAAATTCTGATCAAGGGTTGAGGTGAAGCCACCTCAACCGCATGTTTTTAACCCTATTTGCTGGTCTGTTTCAGTAGCATTAATGTTAGTTAATAGCTAGATTGGTGGTAAGCATATTAATAGCGCTGAATAGACTCATGATATTCAAAATCTTGTTACAAGATTATCTAAATCTTCACTAGAATCTCATAATCGTTCTACTAAATGTCCTGAATTCAAGGTAATTCTAATAATCTTTCTCTTTATCATAGCTGAACAATCAGACAATTTCCAATATAAATACAAAATATTGGTTGAGAGAAAATGAAAAGGAAAAATAGGTCGTATAGTTAAACTTGTACTATGTTTTGCCTTATTTTTCACTGTCTCTGAACCAATTAGATTAATAAAAACAGTAGTTAAAATTCAAAATGATATTCCTGGGCAAACTATTATGGCTCACTGCTATTCCAAAGATGATGATATCGGATACCATGAACTTGAGCATGGACAAAGTATTTAGTTTCGATTCAACCCAAAACTGTTTGGAATGACTAAGTTTTACTGTGATTTTAACACCAAAGAGGGTGCTGGCAACTATGCTGTTTATGATGCCAAAATATTTTTCAGATGTGATGCAGTTTGTTTCTGGTCGATAAGGAACAAAGGGCCGTGTTTACAAAAGACAGATATGTCATTCTGGTGTCAAACTTGGAAGGTCAGCCTCCCACCATCTCTCCTAGCCTAGAGGGTTACCTTCCAAAGCCAAAGGGTTGCTAAAAGTATTAAGATAGGAGCCAAATGCAATAATATTGAAATCCCTTCTCCTTTGCAATAACGTTCAAATCTTATTAATGCAATCTTGTTAGTTCGTTCAAATGAATAAAATTAACTGCTTCTTATGTGTGTATACATCTATATTATGGCTGATAGGACGACGGACAATGACCTACTTATTATGTTATAATTCTTCTTTTTCTTAATCTTGATCAGTACTGTTTAATTCAATGCACTAAACTTTAGGTTAGCATCTACTACATAGATAAAAGACGTGCATCAGGGCAGAGGAAGGATAATTCTTTTTAATTGTATGTTACAATTTTTTGTTTTTTAATTGAACTTAGGCTATCAACTCTATTGAATATAAATTTTAGTAAACCATATTAAATATATTTTCTTGTGATAATTTGAATTTCCCTTTTTTTTT
>NW_019241542.1:0-1696 GCF_002742605.1 Olea europaea var. sylvestris | reverse complement strand
TTTGATCGGAAATAAAAATCGCGCCGGCGGTAATTTCGTCATTTTTCTCGACTGTGTCGGAATGGGCTCAAATTTGACAGGCTTATCGGGTACAAAAATCGCGCTGGGTGTAATTTCGTCATTTTTCGTGACTGTGTCGAAATTTTCGAAAATTTGACTTGTTGATAGGAAACAAAAATCGCGCCGGGGGCAATTTCATCATTTTTCTCGACTGTGTCGGAATTGGCTGAAATTTGGCAGTTTGATCAGAAATAAAAATCGCGCCGGGGGCAATTTCGTCATTTTTCACGACTGTATTGGAATTGGCTAAAATTTAACTGGTTGATCAGAAACAAAAACCGCGCCGGGGGCAATTTCGTCATTTTTCTCGACTGTGTCGAAATTAGCTGAAATTTGACTTGTTGATCAGAAACAAAAACCGCGCTGGGGGAAATTTCGTCATTTTTCTCGACTTTGTCGGAATTGGCAGAAATTTGGCAGTTTGATCTAAAATAAAAATCGCTCCAGGAGCAATTTCGTCATTTTTCTCGACTGTGTCGTAATGGGCTCAAATTTGATAGTTTGATCGGAAACAAAAATCGAGTCGGGGGCAATTTCGTCATTTTTCTTGACTGTGTCGGAATTGGCTGAAATTTGGCAGTTTGATTGGAAATAAAAATCGCGCCGTCGGGAATTTCGTCATTTTTCTCGACTGTGTCGGAATGGGCTCAAATTTGACAGGTTGATCGGAACAAAAAACGCGCCGGGGCAATTTCGTCATTTTTCCCGACTGTGTAGGAATTGGCTGAAAACTTGGCAGTTTGATCTGAAATAAAAATCGCGCCGACGGCAATTTCGTCATTTTTCCCGACTGTGTCGGAATGGGCTCAAATTTGACTGGTTGATCGGGAACAAAAATCGCGGCGGGTGTAATTTCGTTATTTTTCGCGACTGTGTCGGAATTGGCTAAAATTTGACAGGTTGTTCGGAAACAAAAACCGCGTCAGGGGCAATTTCGTCATTTTTCTCGTCTGTGCCGGAATTGGCTGAAATTTGGAAGTTTGATCGGAAATAAAAATCCCGCTGGCGGCAATTTCGTCATTTTTCTCGACTGTGTTGGAATGGGCTCAAATTTGACAGGTTGATCGGGAACAAAAATAGCGCCGGGTGTAATTTCGTCATTTTTCGCGACTGTGTCGGAATTGGCTAAAATTTACCTGGTTGATCAGAAACAAAAATCGCGCCGGGGGCAATTTCGTCATTCTTCTCGACTGTGTCGGAATTGGCTGAAATTTGGCAGTTTGATCGGAAATAAAAATCGCGCCGGCGGTAATTTCGTCATTTTTCTCGACTGTTTCGGAATGGGCTCAAATTTGACGGGTTTATCGGGAACAAAAATCGCGCCGGGTGTAATTTCGTCATTTTTCACGACTGTGTCGGAATTGGCTAAAATTTTGACTTGTTGATAGGAAACAAAAACCGCGCCGGGGGCAATTTCGTCATTTTTCTCGACTGTGTCGGAATTGGCTGAAATTTGGCAGTTTGATCTGAAATGAAAATCGCACCGGGGTCAAATTGGTCATTTTTCGCGACTGTATCGGAATTGGCTAAAATTTAGCTGGTTGATTGGAAACAAAAACCGCGCCGGGGGCAATTTCGTCATTTTTCGCGACTGTGTCGAAATTGGCTGAAATTTGGCAGGTTGATCGGAAATAAA
>NW_019241541.1:0-1697 GCF_002742605.1 Olea europaea var. sylvestris | reverse complement strand
TTATCTAAATTTATTGAGCAATATGAAATAAAATAAAGTTTTGTTGAAGTGGGTGAAATTCAGTCAGTACTTGTGTTTTCTAATGACGCCTTTTTTTTCCCTACAATTAGAGCTTGTTTGGTATAGTTTAAAACTCAATTAAAATCAATTTTTTGACCCTTTTTTTACAATTCTAATCGTTATTTTTGAATTCTTCTCTCGCAAATAGGACTCATTTTATCACTAACGATCAAAAAATGAATTATCAAAATTCATGCCAGACAAGTACTTAAAATGCAAAAAAGCTTACAACTTCCCATCAAATCGAAGTCATTGCTTCTGTACTAAACCCAATTTCTTCATAATCAAGAGATATAATCCATTATTTATCCTGAATTTTTGCTCATTTTAACAGAAGAAATGATCTATGGCTTTTCGAAAATCGTATTATACTGCAAGATAAAGTTGAAATTCATGTTTGTGTGTGTTGATCTGGATACTAGATATTGGTTCTCCAGTGGGATATTTGTTTTAAATTTCTGAGGTTTATATTGTCCGCAAGAAAAAAGAACGAGAATAAGCACAAAAAGCCAATTGCACGCCCGGTGGGACTCGAACCCACAATCGCCTGATTAGAAGTCAGACGCCTTATCCATTAGGCCACGGGCGCTCTATATTTTAATATCAATTGCAAATAATTATATTAAAATCATTTATTTTTACCCATAAATTAAAATTTTGAGATGAAATTCATATTTCCGTAAATTAATTAATTGGTAATGATTTTAGGTTGGTTGGATGGTAAATCGTCAGCAGTTAGAACGTAAATTGGTAATTCGCTTTGTCGACTCTTGTAGGTTTGTATATGTTGGATGGTCGAGCTTATTGTTGATTTCGATTTAAGAGAGAAAAACAAGCCTACCATTAAAATAACTTATAAATTAGGCAAAATGATCTGAAAAATGTTGTACGACCAGTGAAAATTCGATATTCAAACACTTGTTAGCATATGTTACTCGAGAACATGTTAAAGAAATTATTATAATAAGCGAAATGACTTAATTAAGTACTAAACACGACAAAATAATAATAATAATAATAATAATAATAATAATAATAAGATTAGATTGTCGCCCCATATAAATCATACAGCTATTTTGAGAAAATTTGATAATCCACTTTACATGTTCGACACTTTAATACCGTTTGGATATAATTTATAAATTCAGTATTCAATCAAATATTAATTTCAATCACATATTTATATCTACTAGTAATTGTCTCATATTTCGTAAGATTCACTACTGCTCCTATTCCTATTTGTAAACTATTTATAAATTTAGCAAACGGAAGCAGTTGGTCACATTCCATTTTCAACATAGAATTACGGCACTAACACTAATAATATATCGATTCTACATTAATTGCACATTTAAACCCAACTATAAGAACAATAAGCCCCTGTTTGGCCCCATTTTGTGAAAAAATTAATGGGTGAAATAATGTTTTTCTGAAAAATGAGTGGTTGAAAAAAAAATTATTAGATTTACATGTAATATTATTTTATGTAAGATTGTGTGACTGAAAATAGGAGAGAGAGAAATGAAATATAATGAAATGAAAATTAATGGGGATCAAACGGGGCTTAAATAAGACATGGACCATACCCTTTTACGCTTAAGCATGAAGAATTTACATGTGTAAGGACATCATCAAGA
>NW_019241540.1:0-1697 GCF_002742605.1 Olea europaea var. sylvestris | reverse complement strand
GCCGAGGGCAATTTCGTAATTTTTCGCGACGATGTTGGAATCGACTAAAATTTGACAGATTCGTCAGAAACAAAAATCGCGCCGGGGGCAATTTCGTCATTTTTTGCCACGGTCTCGGAATGGGCTAAAATTTGAAAGATTGATCGGAAACAAAAATTGCGCTGGGGGAAATTTCGTCATTTTTCGCGACGGTGTCGGAGTCGGCTAAAATTTGGCAGATTCGTCGGAAACAAAAATCGCGCCGGGGCAATTTCGTCATTTTTCGCCACGGCGTCGGAATGGGCTAAAATTTGATAGATTGATCGGAAACAAAAATCGCGCCGGGGGCAATTTCGTCATTTTTCGCGACGGTGTCGGAATCGGCTGAAATTTAACTGATTGATCAGAAACAAAAATCGCGCCGGGGGCAATTTCGTCATTTTTCGCGACGGCGTCGGAATGGGCTAAAATTTGATAGATTGATCGGAAACAAAAATCGCGCCGGGGGCAATTTCGTCAATTTTTGCGACGGCGTCGGAATGGGCTAAAATTTGACAGATTGATCGGAAACAAAAATCGCGCCGGGGGCAATTTCGTCATTTTTCTCCACGGCGCTGGAACCGGCTAAAATTTGAAAGATTGATCGGAAACAAAAATCGCGCCGAGGACAATTTCGTCATTTTTTGCGACGGTGTCGTACTCGGTCAAAATTTGACTGATTGATCGGAAGGAATAATCGCGTCGGGGACAATTTCGTCATTTTTTGCGATGGTGTCGGAATCGGCTAAAATTTGACAGATTGATTGGAAACAAAAATCCCGCCGGGGGCAATTTCGTCATTTTTTGCGACGTTTTCAAAATCGGCAAAAATTTGACCGATTGATCGGAAACAAAAATCGCACCGGGGGTAATTTCGTCATTTTTTGCGACGGTGTCGGAATGCGAAAAAATTTTACAGATTGATCGGAAACAAAAATCGCTCCGGAGCAATTTTGTCATTTTTCGCGACGGTGTTTGAATTGGCCAAAATTTGACAGATTGATCGGATACAAAAATCGCGTCGGGGACAATTTCGTCATTTTTCGCGACGTTGTCGGAATAGGCTAAAACTTGACTGATTGATCGGAACCAAAAATCGAGTCGAGGGCAATTTCGTCATTTTTCGCGACGTTGTCGGAATAGGCTAAAACTTGACTGATTGATCGGAACCAAAAATCGAGTCGAGGGCAATTTCGTCATTTTTCGCGACGTTGTCGGAATAGGCTAAAACTTGACTGATTGATCGGAACCAAAAATCGAGTCGAGGGCAATTTCGTCATTTTTCGCGACGTTGTCGGAATAGGCTAAAACTTGACTGATTGATCGGAACCAAAAATCGAGTCGAGGGCAATTTCGTCATTTTTCGCGACGTTGTCGGAATAGGCTAAAACTTGACTGATTGATCGGAACCAAAAATCGAGTCGAGGGCAATTTCGTCATTTTTCGCGACGGTGTCGGAATCGGCTAAAATTTCACTGCTTGATCGGAAACAAAAATCGTGCCGGGGGCAATTTCGTCATTTTTCGTGACGGTTTCGGAATCCGCTAAAAGTTGACTGATTGATCGGAAACAAAAATCGACCAGGGGGCAATTTCCTCATTTTTCGCGACGGTGTTGGAATCGGCTAAAATTTGACAGATTGATCGGAAAACAAAAATCGAGCCGGGGGCAATTTCGTC
>NW_019241539.1:0-1697 GCF_002742605.1 Olea europaea var. sylvestris | reverse complement strand
AGAAATAAAAACTAAGTTCATTTCGAGATAAACAATATCCTTAAGATTGCCAAATCGACCCAATGATGGATATGGGATTACTCTTTCAAGGAAATCAAGAAAATGAATCGAGGTAAAGGGAAAAAAATCTTAAGTATAGAGACGTCGAAACAGAAACAAAGGGAGAAAATAATGTATGTATTTTTCGTGTTCCAAAACAAAGAAATCAAAACTCCCCTTCTTGTTAATGTCCAAAATCCCACTCCACATCCTAAAATGGGCAGTTTCTAATGGGTTCTGCAAGTGAAATCTCTAATCTGCCACTCATAATGGCAAGTATGCATATTTGGGAAAATATCTTGGTTTTGTCAACTTGGATCGTTTTGTCCTTTCAAGCTTAGTTATAAAAGGACATCTCACAGCTTGGGTGGTTTTCAATTTCAACTTATG
Source organism: Olea europaea var. sylvestris (assembly GCF_002742605.1). Classification (NCBI taxonomy): domain Eukaryota; kingdom Viridiplantae; phylum Streptophyta; class Magnoliopsida; order Lamiales; family Oleaceae; genus Olea; species Olea europaea. The sequence goes on along the minus strand of NW_019241539.1, from coordinate 1,268 downwards.
GTAAGTTAGCTTCTTTGGAGACGAAAGTAAAAGAAGAAAAATCTGTCTTTGATGCAGCATATCATTGAAGAAAGGAAAAAAATATGAAAGGAGGACTTCTTGACTTTTTTATTTTATTTTCGTAAAGGTAGGCAGTCCGGCCGTTTATATACTTTTGAAGTCTTTAAAGGACATTTAAGTTTTATCATTTATGAAAGCGATGGTACATATGTAATTTTATCGACTTGATTAAAATCATACGTAAGCGTTATTGAGGAAGTCTCAATTTTGAGTTTGGGTAGCAAAATTAGTTTTTGGCATATATATATATATATATAGGTCAGAGGATTTCTAAGATATTCTAAATTTTTAAAGAGAATATATTGTATTTTAGCATGCATTTATAAATTTAGAAAGTAAAAATTTTTAAATATTCCAACAGACTCTATATTTAACAATTAATTTTACTAAAAAAAATTGTTTTTTCTATATTTTATTTTCACACTACTTTCCTCCAAATTATTATATTATTTTCTTTCATTAAAAATTGAAATGCTCTGAAAACATTTAACAATCATGCTATATGTACAAGCTCAATTACATTTTTTTTTTTAATGAAAACACATGGTTGAATCCCATTGACAACTGGGCCAACAACATTTTCCAACCATTCAATCACAATTTTACAAATTAGCCTCGCAAACATTCCATGTATAAATAGCTTTTTCCTCATTTAATTATAAAAAATGTGTTTGACTCTCTAAATTAGGAGAGTCAAACTTAGTCACTATTCTAAAATATTAATTTAATGAGTTTCTTGAAACATAGCCCTTGTTTGAGCCCCATTTTAAGGGGGAAAATGAATTTTTGAATAGTATATTGATGGGAAATGTGTGTTTAAAAAATAATGAAAAGTTTTGGATTTACGTGTAATATTATTTTATTAAAGAATGTATGATTGAAATGATGTCAAAATACTGTAAAAGAATTCATTTTTTTCCAAAAAATAGGGATCAAACAAGGGCATAATTTTAAGGGTTGCTTATTTAAAATAAAGAGTATCTCTTGTTTAAAGTGAAAATTACATGGAACTAGATTTTTTAAGTTACCATTTCAAAAATTAGATTTAAAGTTTGTTTATACAAAAATCAAATGATAATTCAACATTAATAATAATAATAATAATAATAATAATAATAATAATAATATTATTATTATTATTATTATTATTATTATTATAAAATTAAATTAATTTATATACCAAGCCTACCTCCATCAATCCCATATCG
>NW_019241538.1:0-1697 GCF_002742605.1 Olea europaea var. sylvestris | reverse complement strand
AGGCAATGATGTCCAAGTTTTTGTATAGAAATTTTTTGAACTTATCCTTTTGCCACTGGGAAGCTCTCCAACTCTTTCACTGAAGTCTTTTGTGAATCAGATTTGTAAAAGATCTAGTGATGCGTGAATCCAAATCATCATCTATGACTTCGAGAACAATCTCTTCTTTAGAGGCTTATATGGTCATGACCTCTTCTTCAGAGGCTTACCTTTTCCAGGGGCTTTGACCATCTCAATATCTTTCCCTTGTTCAGAGGTCTTCTCTTCTTCAGGGACATTGATCATTTCGATGTCAACTATCATCATGTTGACCTCACCAGGGACTGTTTCCCGTAGAGAGTTTATGTAGCATTTTCTAGCCTTCTTTTGGCTACATTTAACAATAGAAAAGTCATTACCCGTGGAAAACTTCATGTATATATGATGTATGGTGTTTTAACCTATAGTTTCTTCAAGACTGTTCTTCCCAAGACTCCATGGTAGGTAGACTTGTTGTCTACCGCTAAGAATTCCATATAGTAGCTTGCACTAAAGGATTTTTCCCATCTCGACCACAAGGATAATCTGACCTCTTGGAAAGATGCAATCATTAATAAAACCATACTTGACTGGGCTGTGTTAGGTTAGGTTGGGATGGTTTTAACATTTATCTGAGTTGGGTTAGTTTGATTCTAGATTCAGCTGACCATGTTGGGTTGGATTTGGGTTGGGGCAAAGATTGAGAAAACCCAACCCGTGCCCACTTCTAATTATAGAATAGTATTTTCCAATTCGAAAATTTACAATACTAAAATTGAATCACAATCTCTTAATTAAAAACCTAAAACATGACCTGTGCGGTTAGAAATCGACTTGTGAAAATCTTTTAATTACATTTCACTCATAGTTATTGTTCTGTGGTTCGAATCAACTATTGAATATTTGCAATTTGGTCCGAAATTTTGTATTTCCTTTTTTTTTTTGGCCCATTTTCCCTTCTTTCTTCTAATTTACACAATTTGCCTCGAGATTTACCAAACAATAAAATTAACATCTAATTGATCCTTAAAGTCATCAAAATTAATTACAATTAACCACATTTAAAAAATCAAAAAAGTGTATAAAAATACACCCATCAAGCAACTAATGACTTAGCCAAGTCAATAAAAACTTAATTGATGCCCACCAGCCGGAACTTTTCCACATGCCGGAAAACCAATTGTAGCAGAAGAGCCACCTCGAAGTACGTCATCCACCAAAGGAAAGTTTCGAGTTTTGGGTATGTGAAATTTCTAAAGAGCTTTCCTCCATTTGGATAATTTATTACCACTCAATTCATCATTGTTGAATTAGGACTACAATGAAAAGTCATACCCACTGTTGTGATAAAATCTTGTAATTGAATGCTATCGTAGACAAGTAATAAATAAATTGATGATAAAGTATTGTTACCTCAATGATCTCGTATTTAGATTCAACTTAATTAAAATTAACTTTACACAACAGATTTATTGATTTTGGTTGATCTTAACAAATATTTCAAAATTATCTACTAAAAGCAAAAGAAAGTAATTAACTGGTTTGGAGAAAAAAACTCAAATTGATAATGACACTAGAAATTTTGCCTGCACCTATTTTTTTCGTTTTAAGATCATTTCTTTTAGTTGAGCATACTAGAATGGATTTAATGATTAATATTTCCAATTCGTTTAGAAATA
>NW_019241537.1:1566-1697 GCF_002742605.1 Olea europaea var. sylvestris | reverse complement strand
AAAAATGACGAAATTGCCCCCGGCGCGATTTTTGTTTCCGATCAATCTGTCAAAATTTTGCCCATTCCAACACCGCCGCGAAATATGACAAAATTGACCCCGGCGCGATTTTTGTTTCCGACCAATCAATA
>NW_019241537.1:0-1375 GCF_002742605.1 Olea europaea var. sylvestris | reverse complement strand
ATTTTAGCCGATTCCGACACCGTCGCGAAAAATGACGAAATTGCCCCCGGAGCGATTTTTGTTTCCCATCAATCAGTCAAATTGAACCGATTCCGACACCGTAGTGAAAAATGACGAAATTGCCCAAGGCGAGATTTTTGTTTCAGATCAATCTGTCAAATTTTTGCCCAATCCCGCACCGTCACGAAAAATGACGAAATTGCCCCCGGGGCGATTTTTGTTTCCGATCAATCAGTCAAATTTGAGTCCATTCCGACACCGTCGCGAAAAATGACGAAATTGCCCCCGGCGCGATTTTTGTTTACCATCAATCAGTCAAATTAAACCGATTCCGACACCGTCGCGAAAAATTACGAAATTGCCCCCGCGCGATCTTTGTTTCCGATTAATCTGTCAAATTTTAGACGATTCCAACACCGTCGCGAAAAATTACGAAATTACCCCCGGCGCGATTTTTATTTCCGACTAATCTGTCAAATTTTAGCCGATTCCGACGCCGTCGCGAAAAATGACGAAATTGCCCCCGATGCGATTTTTGTTTCCGATCAATCTGTCAACATTTTGCCCATTCCAACACCGCCGCGAAAAATGACAAAATTGACCACGGCGCGATTTTTGTTTCCGACCAATCAGTCAAATTTGAGCCCATTCCGACACCGTTACGAAAAATGACGAAATTGCCCCCGGCGCGATTTTTGTTTCCGATCAATCAGTCAAATTTGAGCCCATTCCGACACCGTTACGAAAAATGACGAAATTGCCCCCGGCGCGATTTTTGTTTCCGATCAATCAGTCAAATTTGAGCCCATTCCGACACCGTTACGAAAAATGACGAAATTGCCCCCGGCGCGATTTTTGTTTCCGATCAATCAGTCAAATTTGAGCCCATTCCGACACCGTTACGAAAAATGACGAAATTGCCCCCGGCGCGATTTTTGTTTCCGATCAATCAGTCAAATTTGAGCCCATTCCGACACCGTTACGAAAAATGACGAAATTGCCCCCGGCGCGATTTTTGTTTCCGATCAATCAGTCAAATTTGAGCCCATTTCGACACCATCGCGAAAAATGGCGAAATTGCCCACGGCGCGATTTTTGTTTCCGATCAATCAATCAAATTTGAGCCCATTCCGACACCATCGCGAAAAATGGCGAAATTGCCCTCGGAGCGATTTTTGTTTCCCATCAATCAGTCAAATTAAACCGATTCCGACACCGTCGCGAAAAATGACGAAATTGCCCACGGCGCGATTTTTGTTTCAGATCAATCTGTCAAATTTTAGCCCATTCCCACACCGTCGCGAAAAATGACGAAATTGCCCTCGGAGCGATTTTTGTTTCCCATCAATCTGTCAAATTTTAGCCGATTCCGACA
>NW_019241536.1:138522-140560 GCF_002742605.1 Olea europaea var. sylvestris | reverse complement strand
TTTGGTAAAATCTTTACCCAATAAGATATTCCTGCTAGAAAGACTCTTTAGCCTTTAAGATTGACCTGTCTAAAGATTTAGATAATAATCTTGATACCTTTAATAAATTAGTACAAGATATCACTAATTCTGGTGACAAAGTGTTTGAAGAATACAAAGCTGTGATCCTCTTGAACTCCATACCTGATGTTTATAAAGATGTCAAAAATGCTATTAAGTATGATAGGGAGACTTTAACCCTAGAAATAGTAGTCAATGCCTTAAGGAGTAAGGAATTGGAGGTTAAAGTTGAGAGACAAGGTAGGGATAGTTAAAATTTGTTTGTCAGAGGTAGAACACTTACTAGGCAAGGAAATTGTCAAGATAGTCAAAGTAATCAAGGGAATAATATCTTTAAGAAGAAGGAGAAAGGGAGGCCTAGGTCAAAGTCTAGAAATGGAAATATAAAGTGTTATGGGTGTGGTAAAACTGGACATTACATCAAAGACTATTTCAAGAAAAAGAATGAACAGAGGGAAGGCAAAGTAGATGAAGGGAATGATGTTGAACCTTTAGGTGAAGGACCTGTGGATGTCTATGTAGTGACTGACCCTACATCTGATCTGAATACTGCAAATTTTGCATATAACAATGATCAGACAGTTGAGTGGATATTAGATTCAGGTTGTACTTTTCATATGACCTCTAAAAGAACATGGTTAGAAGACTTTAAAGACCTTGAAGGGGGAAAGGTGGTCATGGGTAATAATGTGGCCTGCAAGGTTAAAGGGATAGGCAGTGTGACTTTAAGATTTGAAAATTGATATACCTTTACCTTAGAAAAGGTAAGGTATGTCCCTGACTTAAACAAAAAATTTGATTTCCATGGGTAATCTAGATGACATAGGCCTGCAAGGCAGGTTTGGAGATGGTCATCTGAAAATAATTAAGGGTTCCTTAATTATCTTCAGAGGCATAAAAAGAACTGAAACATATGTCACTAGGGCCAGTAACTTAAGTCACATTGCAGAATCCTCTAATATAGAAAGTGATGCAACTCTGAAATGGCACAATAAATTACCCCATGTAAGTGAGAAAGGCCTGCATATCATAAGTAAGAAAGGGGTTTTTGGTAGAGACATCATTTCTAAAGTTCCCTTCTGTGAATGCTATACCTTAGGTAAACAGCATAGATTGCATTTTAATACTGGGAAACACAGCACTTCATCTATTCTTGAGTACATCCATTCTGATTTGTGGGGGCCCATCATCTATTCCCTCTCAAGAGGGAACTAGATATTTTTTGTCCTTAATTGATGATTTCTCAAGAAAAGTGTGGGTTTTTCTTTTAAAGCAAAAATCAAATACCTTTGAAAAATTTAAAGCTTGGAATATTTTAATTGAAAATCAAATGAGTAAAAAGATTAAAATTTTAAGGACAGATAATGGCTAAGAATTTTGTAATTCTGATTTTGACAAATTGTATGAAACTGATGGTATTTTAAGGCATAAAACAGTACCTCATATCCCCCACAATAGAACGGAGTAGCTAAGAGAATGAATAAAACAATTTTAGAAAAGGTAAGGTGCATGATGATTAGCTCAAGTGTCCCAAAAGTATTGTGGGGAGAGGCTGTTGCGACAGCTGTATCTATCATAAACAGGACCTCATCTCGTGCCTTAGATGGAAAAACACCTGAGGAGATGTGGACAGGAAGATTACCAAATTATATCCCCTTAAGGACCTTTGGTTGTGCGGCATATTCCCATCAAAATGTGGGAAAATTAGAGCCTAGATCCCAGAAATGTGTTCTCATAGGTTATCCTGAAGGAGTGAAAGGATACAAGCTTTGGGTGAAAGAAAATAATGGCTTCAGGATGTTGACAAGTAGAAATGTGACTTTTAATGAATCTGATATGCCCTGCCTTAGTAAAAGAAATCCCACAGAAGTTCATGAAAATGAAGATGATGAAGCTAATAGGCTGCATGTTGAACATCACATGACCCCTGAATACATAGAGGGTCAAGGTGAATCTGAAGGGGTTGATGTGTCTGATT
>NW_019241536.1:126849-136476 GCF_002742605.1 Olea europaea var. sylvestris | reverse complement strand
ATTAGGAAGTACAGATGTGGTACTGGGAGTGCAATGGTTGGAAAGTCTGGGCAGCATGGATGTTAACTGGAAGCTCCTCACCACGAATTTTCGTATGGGCGAGACTTTGGTAACATTGAAGGGAGAACCGTGGCTTAACGAATCTGGTATTTCATTAAGGGCAATGATGAAAGCTTTACAAAATGAGGGCTAGGGAGTTTGGGTAAAGTTAGATAGACCCTCTCATAAGTCGGTTGAAGTGACGAATGGGGTGAAGTTAGCTAAGGGAGTACTGGAGGTGCTACAGAAACATTAGCACGTGTTTAAAGAGCCACAGGGGCTACCTCCCAATCGAGACTCAGACCACTCAATTCCGCTAAAGGAGGGAACTGTACCAGTCAGCGTCAGGCCTTTTCGATACCCCCACCTTTAGAAAATGAAATTGAAAGACTAGTCCGGGAGATGTTAGCTGCAAGGATTATTCAGCCAAGTGTCAACTCATTCTCAAGTCCGGTGTTGCTTGTCAAGAAAAAAGATGGCAGTTGGTGTTTCTGTCTAGATTACTAGGCATTAAACAAAGCAACAATTCCTGATAAGTTTCCAATTCCCGTGATCGATAAGCTTCTGGGCGAACTTCATGGGGAAACCATGATCTCGAAATTAGACCTTAAATCAAGGTACCATCAAATAAGGGTGCGAAAGGAAGATGTTCACAAGACCGCGTTCCGAATGCATGAGGGCCACTATGAGTTCCTTATCATGCCTTTTGGTCTCTCAAATGCGCCGGCAACTTTTCAATCGCTAATGAATCTGGTCTTCAGGGAATACCTTAGAAAATTTGTTCTGGTTTTCTTCGACGACATTCTGGTATAGAGCAAGGACCTCCTAACTCATGAACAGCACTTAGAAAAAGTCCTTACTTCTCTAGCTACACATCAGTTATATGCAAATGCCAAGAAGTGTATCTTTGCTCAAAAACAAATAGAGTATCTTGACCACCTGGTGTCTGAACAAGGAGTGGCAGTTGACCCAAAGAAGATAGAAGCAATGGTACAGTGGCCGACCCCCCGTAACATTAGAGAATTAATGGGATTTTTGGGTTTGATGGGGCACTACTGGCATTTTGTGACAGGCTACGGTGCAATCTCCTGGTCACTGACACAACAACTAAAGAAAGATGCGTTTGGGTGGAATGAAGAAGCAGAAACAATATTTGAAAAGCCGAAAGCTGCCATGGCAACCGTACCAGTATTAGCCCTACTAGACTTCTCAAAGCCCTTCATCATCGAAGCCGATGCATCAGGTCATGGGGTAGGAGTAGTCCTTATGCAGGAACAACAGCCCATTACATATTTCAGCCAGGTGTTGTCTACTAAATCACAACACAAATCCATCTATGAAAGGGAATTGATGGCAATTGTGTTGGCACTCCAGAAATGGCATCATTATATTTTGGGATGGAAATTCATAGTTCGCAACGATCAGCACAACTTAAGGTTCCTCCTCGAGCAAAGAGTGATTCCAAAGGAATTTCAGAAGTGGGGCGGCCAAATTACTGGGATACGAGTTCGAGATACAGTACAGGCCAGGGAAGGAAAATAGAGCTGCTGATGCTCCGTCTCGCATTCCCAGCCCAATCGAACTGGCTGCCCTTACATTTCCTCAAGTGTTGGACGTTCGATTAATTCACAATCAGGTCAATAACGACCCACAACTCTCAAAGATAATAAAGAAGCAGTAGGAAGACCCAAACCTCCATCCCAATTATTCACTCAAGCAAGGTAGGCTATTGTTCAAGGGACGCCTTGTCATCCCTAACTCTTCTACACTGATCCCCATTGTTCTTAAAGGGTTTCACTGCAGTACCTTGGGAGGTCACTCTGGGTTCCTTCGAACCTATAAAAGGTTGGCTAGCTACTTGTACTGGAAAGGGATGAAGAAAGATATCAAAAAATTTGTTGACGAATGTATAGTTTGCCAACAAAACAAGTCACTTGCCCTCTCTCCAGCTGGACTACTACAACCCCTACCAATTCCCTGCCAGATTTGGGAAGATATCTTAATGTATTTTGTTGAAGGCCTTCCGACATCTGGTGGTTACAATACATTACTGGTTGTAATAGACCGATTCAACAAGTATGCACATTTTCTGCCTCTAAAACATCCCTATAAAACTTCAGGGGTGGCGGCCATTTTTGTTAAAGAAATCGTGCGTCTTCATGGCATCCCAAACTCAATCGTCTCTGACAGGGACAAGGTCTTCTTAAGCCAATTTTGGCCAGAACTTTTTTACCTACAGGGGACATTTCTACGACGGAGTACAACATATCACCCTCAAATGGACGGCCAAACTGAAGTGGTCAACAGATGTATTGAGTATTTCTTCGATGCTTTTCTTATGACAAACTTAAGAGCTGGTCTACTTAGGTACCCTAGGCTGAGTATTGGTACAACACGACATTCCACGCCTCTATCAACACCACTCCATTTCGAGCTGTCTATGGAAGGGATCCCCCTCTTTTAATTCGTTTTAGCAGTCAATCCACTAGGGTGCACTCTGTTGAACACTAGCTGCAAGACAGAGACTTAATGTTAGATGAACTGAAGGCTCATCTCAGCCGTGCTCAAGACAAGATGAAATTAGCAGCAAACCAACATCGAAGAGACATCCAATTTACTGAAGGTGAGTCAGTCTGTGTCAAGCTATGACCATACCGCCTCAGCTCATTGGCAAGACGACCAAATGAGAAACTGAGGCCTAAATACTTTGGCCCATTTGAAGTGTTAAGGCGAATAGGATCAGTGGCTTATCATTTGGACTTACCTTCCATGGCCTCTATACACCCAGTTTTTCACGTTTCTCAACTGAAAAAGGCCCGAGGTTCAAAGGTAGCATACCAGCCAATTCCACCGCATCTCACTTTTGACTTGGAATGGGCTATTGAACCTGAACAAGTCTTGGATATTCGCCAGGCACATTCAGGTCAACCATCAGGAAAAGAAGTTCTAGTTCAATGGAAAGGCTTACCTGCAACAGAAGCTACCTGGGAGTCAGTGAACTCTATTTCAGAACACTTCCACCTTGGGGACAAGATGTCTTTGGAAACTGGGGATATTGATAGGCCTCCAGTCCATATCACCTATTCTAGAAGATCCAAGAAGGTTGGAGAATCAGCTGGAAGGGAGGCTTAACTAAATTCTGTTACAAATGCACGTGGGAAGAGGGAATATATCTGTTAGATATAGGTTATAAATAAGGGAAAGAAGTAGGAGATAGATAGGCAATGATTGAGTAGAAAGAGTCTGGTTATTTTTCTGTATTTCAATTTCTGTGTTCACGTTCAGTTTCTTTAAATAAAATCGTCCATTAATATTCTCTTCTAGCGGTTTCCCATCACACTACTATTATAATATATAGCGAACAAGACATACTAAATTTGAAAACATATAGTAAAGATACTTATGCATGAATCTTTTATCTTCATAGATGTTTGTAGTGACTTTCTAGGTACAAACACGATCAAGTTTGGTTCGGTAGAGTTAATTCAATCCTCGTGGGAACGATATTCGGACTCCTAGTCCATTTTACTACTTTTCACGATCCGTACACTTGCGGTAATTTTAAAAATTGAAACAAATAAATACGTGAACAGGTGGCCGACATAGAACAAACAGCCGACAAGCATGGGTGAATTACGCAGTCCGGACTGTGGAAAGTGGCCGGAGGGATCAAGTGAGGCTACTTTCGAGGAAGTTACTACCATGACAGATCAATACAAAGGAGGGAAAATTTGGCGAAAAATACGGAAACTCAAAATGCCCATTTTTAGTGGGGTAGACCCGGATGGGTGGTTATTCCATGCCGAGAGGTATTTTGATATTAATGGGCTATCAGAGCATGAGAAACTGGAAGCATTAGAGGTCATCCTTGACGGAGATGCCCTCTCTTGGCTTCAATGGACGGAGGCAAGGACACCATTCGAAAGCTGGCAATAGTTCAGGCAACAACTGCTGTTGAGATTCCGACCATCACAGGAGGAAAGCATGTGCGAAAAATTCCTCGCCATAAGATAAAAGGGTACTGTTACAGAATTTTGTCGTGAGTTTGAAGTGCTAGCTGCGCCGTTGAAGGATATTTCAGATGAGGTCCTGGAAAGTACATTCGTTAATGGACTTACGCCTAAAATTAGGGCTGAAATTAGGGTATTGGGCCCAAAAGGACTAGGCCAAATTATGGAGTTAGCCAAAAGGTGGATGATCGAAATGCCATAATTAAAGAGGCCCAAGATCTCACAATCCATAGATCCAACAAAATATCTCACAATCGCTGGGAAGCAAAGAAACCAAAAACATCGTTTCCAATGAAGACGATCACGGTAGGGGAGAAATTGACCACCAACCAGAGAGAGTTTCCCACCAGACGCATGACAGACGCCGAGTGGCAGATGAGGTGGACAAAGGTCTTTGTTTCTATTGTGATGAAAAATTTACTGTGGGCCATCAATGTAAGAACTGTGAGCTACGTGTCTTGTTGGTGGAAGAAGATGACAGCGAAGAAAAGGGGATCTTCAAAGACCAGATAACAGAACCGCCCTGGAGGTCACCGACAAGGTAGAGCTGTCACTGAACTCGGTGGTCAGTTGACCACACCGGGCGCCATGAAACTTAAAAGAACCTTAGGTTCTAGCCCAGTAACAATATTGATCGATTGTGGGGCAACCCATAATTTTATTTCTCTAGAATTGGTCTAAAAGCTGGGAATTCCAATGGCAGCGACAACCAACTATGGGTTGGTGTTGGGAACAGGAGAATCGGTAAGGGGGAAGGGTATATGTAAGAGTGTGGTTTTGGAACTTCAGGGGTTGAGTATAGTCGAAGATTTTTTGCCTCTTGAATTAGGAAGTACAGATGTGGTACTGGGAGTGCAATGGTTGGAAAGTCTGGGCAGCATGGATGTTAACTGGAAGCTCCTCACCATGAATTTTCGTATGGGCGAGACTTTGGCAACATTGAAGGGAGAACCGGGGCTTAACGAATCTGGTATTTCATTAAGGGCAATGATGAAAGCTTTACAAAATGAGGGCTAGGGAGTTTGGGTAAAGTTAGATAGACCCTCTCATAAGTCGGTTGAAGTGACGGCTGGGGTGAAGTTAGCTAAGGGAGTACTGGAGGTGCTACAAAAACATTAGCACGTGTTTAAAGAGCCACAGGGGCTACCTCCCAATCGAGACTCAGACCACTCAATTCCGCTAAAGGAGGGAACTGTACCAGTCAGCGTCAGGCCTTTTCGATACCCCCACCTTTAGAAAATGAAATTGAAAGACTAGTCCGGGAGATGTTAGCTGCAAGGATTATTCAGCCAAGTGTCAACTCATTCTCAAGTCCGGTGTTGCTTGTCAAGAAAAAAGATGGCAGTTGGTGTTTCTGTCTAGATTACTAGGCATTAAACAAAGCAACAATTCCTGATAAGTTTCCAATTCCCGTGATCGATAAGCTTCTGGGCGAACTTCATGGGGAAACCATGATCTCGAAATTAGACCTTAAATCAAGGTACCATCAAATAAGGGTGCGAAAGGAAGATGTTCACAAGACCGCGTTCCGAATGCATGAGGGCCACTATGAGTTCCTTATCATGCCTTTTAGTCTCTCAAATGCGCCGGCAGCTTTTCAATCGCTAATGAATCTGGTCTTCAGGGAATACCTTAGAAAATTTGTTCTGGTTTTCTTCGACGACATTCTGGTATACAGCAAGGACCTCCTAACTCATGAACAGCACTTAGAAAAAGTCCTTACTTCTCTAGCTACACATCAGTTATATGCAAATGCCAAGAAGTGTATCTTTGCTCAAAAACAAATAGAGTATCTTGACCACCTGGTGTCTGAACAAGGAGTGGCAGTTGACCCAAAGAAGATAGAAGCAATGGTACAGTGGCCGACCCCCCGTAACATTAGAGAATTAATGGGATTTTTGGGTTTGATGGGGCACTACTGGCATTTTGTGACAGGCTACGGTGCAATCTCCTGGTCACTGACACAACAACTAAAGAAAGATGCGTTTGGGTGGAATGAAGAAGCAGAAACAATATTTGAAAAGCCGAAAGCTGCCATGGCAACCGTACCAGTATTAGCCCTACTAGACTTCTCAAAGCCCTTCATCATCGAAGCCGATGCATCAGGTCATGGGGTAGGAGTAGTCCTTATGCAGGAACAACAGCCCATTACATATTTCAGCCAGGTGTTGTCTACTAAATCACAACACAAATCCATCTATGAAAGGGAATTGATGGCGATTGTGTTGGCACTCCAGAAATGGCATCATTATAATTTGGGATGGAAATTCATAGTTCGCAACGATCAGCACAACTTAAGGTTCCTCCTCGAGCAAAGAGTGATTCCGATGGAATTTCAGAAGTGGGCGGCCAAATTACTGGGATACGAGTTCGAGATACAGTACAGGCCAGGGAAGGAAAATAGAGCTGCTGATGCTCCATCTCGCATTCCCAGCCCAATCGAACTGGCTGCTCTTACATTTCCTCAAGTGTTGGACATTCGATTAATTCACAATCCGGTCAATAACGACCCACAACTCTCAAAGATAATAAAGGAGCAGTAGGAAGACCCAAACCTCCATCCCAGTTATTCACTCAAGCAAGGTAGGCTATTGTTCAAGGGACGCCTTGTCATCCCTAACTCTTCTACACTGATCCCCATTGTTCTTAAAGGGTTTCACTGCAGTACCTTGGGAGGTCACTCTGGGTTCCTTCGAACCTATAAAAGGTTGGCTAGCTACTTGTACTGGAAAGGGATGAAGAAAGATATCAAAAAATTTGTTGACGAATGTATAGTTTGCCAACAAAACAAGTCACTTGCCCTCTCTCCAGCTGGACTACTACAACCCCTACCAATTCCCTGCCAGATTTGGGAAGATATCTCAATGTATTTTATTGAAGGCCTTCCGACATCTGGTGGTTACAATACATTACTGGTTGTAATAGACCGATTCAACAAGTATGCACATTTTCTGCCTCTAAAACATCCCTATAAAACTTCAGGGGTGGCGGCCATTTTTGTTAAAGAAATCGTGCGTCTCCATGGCATCCCAAACTCAATCGTCTCTGACAGGGACAAGGTCTTCTTAAGCCAATTTTGGCCAGAACTTTTTTACCTACAGGAGACATTTCTACGACGGAGTACAACATATCACCCTCAAATGGACGGCCAAACTGAAGTGGTCAACAGATGTATTGTGTATTTCTTCGATGCTTTTCTTATGACAAACTTAAGAGCTGGTCTACTTGGGTACCCTAGGTTGAGTATTGGTACAACACGACATTCCACGCCTCTATCAACACCACTCCATTTCGAGCTGTCTATGGAAGGGATCCCCCTCTTTTAATTCGTTTTAGCAGTCAATCCACTAGGGTGCACTCTGTTGAACACTAGCTGCAAGACAGAGACTTAATGTTAGATGAACTGAAGGCTCATCTCAGCCGTGCTCAAGACAAGATGAAATTAGCAGCAAACCAACATCGAAGAGACATCCAATTTACTGAAGGCGAGTCAGTCTGTGTCAAGCTATGACCATACTGCCTTAGCTCATTGGCAAGACGACCAAATGAGAAACTGAGGCCTAAATACTTTGGCCCATTTGAAGTGTTAAGGCGAATAGGATCAGTGGCTTATCATTTGGACTTACCTTCCATGGCCTCTATACACCCAGTTTTTCACGTTTCTCAACTGAAAAAGGCCCGAGGTTCAAAGGTAGCATACCAGCCAATTCCATCGCATCTCACTTTTGACTTGGAATGGGCTATTGAACCTGAACAAGTCTTGGATATTCGCCAGGCACATTCAGGTCAACCACCAGGAAAAGAAGTTCTAGTTCAGTGGAAAGGCTTACCTGCAACAGAAGCTACCTGGGAGTCAGTGAACTCTATTTCAGAACACTTCCACCTTGGGGACAAGATGTCTTTGGAAACCGGGGGTATTGATAGGCCTCCAGTCCATATCACCTATTCTAGAAGATCCAAGAGAATCAGCTGGAAGGGAGGCTTAACTAAATTCTATTACAAATGCACGTGGGAAGAGGGAATATTTTTGTTAGATATAGGTTATAAATAAGGGAAAGAAGTAGGAGATAGATAGGCAATGATTGAGTAGAAAGAGTCTGGTTATTTTTCTGTATTTCAATTTCTGTGTTCACGTTCAGTTTCTTTAAATAAAATCGTCCATTAATATTCTCTTCTAGCGGTTTCCCATCACACTACTATTATAATATATAGCGAACAAGACATACTAAATTTGAAAACATATAGTAAAGTTACTCATGCATGAATCTTTTATCTTCATAGATGTTTGTAGTGACTTTCTAGGTACAAACACGATCAAGTTTGGTTCGGTCACTGCAAAATTAGATTGCACAGGATTTTTTATTATTATTATTATTATTATTATTATTATTATTATTTACTTCTTGGAATCTGATGCTTCACTGGATATTGTTTAGTTGACTCCAAATTTACTCCAGCGATGATGGCTGAACTAAAAACTCGTTAAGGGATAAAATTTCACATTAAATAAATATGAAAACGTAGACCAATTTATAAGGAACATGATTACTCCTCCCAATAAAGTTGACCTTTTAGGATAAAATTTCAAATATTAACATGGTATCAAAGCCCATTAAATTCCAACCAACAATTCTATTTGATTAAGTCTAAAAGAAATGAGCACGCAGATTTTAAGATTGGTCTGCTCATACAAGCCACCATCTTGCAAAGGCATGTTAGAGGATAAAAATTCCACATCGATTGAAAGATTCAAATATAGACCAACTTATAAGGACTTATGTTATTTCTCTTAACAAGATTGATCTTTTGAAATGGAACTCCAAGTTTTAATTAAAACTAAAAAAATGAGCACACGAATTTCAAAATTGGTCTGCTCAAACAAACCACTATCTTACGGGACATGTTAAGGTATAAAATTTCACATCACATAGAGATAAAAACATAGACTAACTTATAAGTGATTAGACTACTCATCTTAATAATATTGATCTTTTAAGATAAAACCTAAGTCTTAACAAAACTAAGTTTACTTTAGAAGTAACAGCAGAAGCATGGACCAAATCTAAATACTCGTAACAAATTATAAGCAAATTAAAAAGCCACTCACTCTTCAGTAATTTTAGATCCCACAGCCTGATGTGAGGAGGATTTCCGTATACATTCTTAACTAGTCGACCCCACCTTATATTTATAGGGAATAAGACTTAGTTTATCATTGTTTAGTCCAAGATACGTGTATATAGCATTACTTGGGGATAATTCTCACGTCACAGATTAATCTAAACAATAAATAAAACGAAAATGAAACCACATATTTATATAGTAGTTCTCCCTCTAGTTTTGAGCTATAAAAAATTATCTTGGAAAAATACATGCAAAAGTCAATTAACCAAAATCTTGGATCTCAAATTCAGATAAATTCTTCTTGATTCAAGCTAAAATGAAAAGATAGATTTGCAGGAATCAAAACTAACCAAATTCCTGTAAGAAAATGACAAATCACCATTATCCACAGCAAAAAAATCATCATCAGTCCCCCCAAAAATCTCAACTTTCTGTTCAAGTTTCTTGTCATCTT